>NC_087515.1:84326761-84619261 GCF_963921805.1 Phalacrocorax carbo | reverse complement strand
GTGAACTCTTTTTTATATGATTAAACAAGGCTTTGAATAATTAATATACATGTGAGCATATATCTCTATATATATCTACATATTTGTATAAAAGAAAGTTATTTGCTCAGATCCAGTCCCTATGTGCTAGGCTGGAAGACTCTGGATGTTCAGAATGAATAAACAATAGGAGGAAAATCTGGATAAGAAAAGAAATATAAAATATCGAGAACCACACCCCTGTCAGTTGCCTTGACTTATTTGCATAGCACCATATACCTATGCAGCATTGAACAATGGGTGAATTTGTTGAACGAGATGGAGTCCCTGCCCCGGAGAGATTACATTTATAACAGTCAAACAGTCTGAAGCAGAACAAGCACCTAGAGAGGTTTATAGCTTTTTATTATAACACAGGTGGCTGCATCGCCAGATGTACTCTGCAGAATTACTTTTCTTATTATCATAACTTTGGTTAGAATTGAAAACACATTGTTGTAACAATCTCTCACTTTTAAATGGAACAAGGTGTTGTTCGAAATTAATTTTAACTTCAGAGATGCCGAGCATGCTGAATTTCATGAGACTTCCTTTAAGACTCTTTTCTCTGCATCAGTTTTAAACTTGACCTCAGAGAACTGTTTTAAAAAGAGAAGGACTATATCATCTTTAAATTTTCTGGAGTTTGGATTTCACTAATCCTAACTTTAGACATCAAAGAGCAAGGATATTTTAGATTCCCCAAGGAACTGGTTTAATTGTGTAAGTATCTATACGGTATAGCTTTTCTTTTTGTTATTTTTTTTTCTTTTCAGCTCAGTACTCTTCCATTCTGAAATTTTGAAATAATATAAAAAATTATAGCATCCTGCACACCTAAAAATACTGTACTAGGAATCAAAGAATACCTCCAGTTTGCATAAGAAAAAAATATGAAAATATTTTCTGAACTGAATCAAGGTTTCTACAGCTGAACACAGCTTGTATGCTACAAGAAACTCGCCACCTGTCCACAATTCTTTCAGTAAGCATCCGCCTTCCTCAAGCAACCTCTTCTTTTGAATACCTCAACTTTTTCTCAAATCTTTTCAAGTGGACAGCTTGAAAAACTGAACACATCCTTGCAATGTGGAGAGTATTTTTGCACAAAGGAGAATGGAAATACCAAAAGATTCTGGCATTGAATCCAGTAGCTCAAAGAGAAATTCCAGTACCTCTTTTAGAGAAGCATGGCCTGTAATGAAGGAATTGTCTGATTTCTGTGACAGGCTTCCCGTCTTACCAAATTTCTGTCAGTGGGCCAAAGAGATGGATCCATTTATGAATGATTTGCTTTCGGGACAGCTCTGTTACTTCTCCTACTAGAAAATTAGAGCATTCAGCTCTAGCTACCTGAAGTCATCTAAGTATAAAGCAGTCAATACATATTTTTGAGGCACCACGATTCATTTTAGTTTTGTGAGTTTTACGGAACAGATGACTCACAAGAGAAAAATAAGTATATGAACCAGTGCTGAATGGCAACTATTTTGTTTCATGAGTAAATTATCTGGCACTTTTCAGAATATTTTGCACTTTACATGAGGAAATATCTTGCTGAATTCCTGGCATTTATTTACCAACTTATTGATGTTACTAGATACTGCAGTACTAGTTCAGGCATCTGGGGAAAATCACAGGGGTTTCAATGACTGTTTCAAGACATGGTCATGAGAGTCCTGCTAGTGAAACTACACTATTCATGTTATAATGGCTACTGTTAAAGTAGCTATGTCTAAAGCTCAGAAAGTCTGCAGAATTCAGTTTGATGATTATGCAGTCAGTCTTCAGAACAACGGATTTTGGATTAGACTTCAGATGCATTCTTATATGATTTTTTTCCCTGTTTTTTCCTGTCAACTGGAAATTTTTAACCTTCCCGAGTTTTGCAGAATGATGCTACAAAACAGATACTACTAAATAATACTAAAATAATTCTATGTAAGAATAATAATAATAATAAATAATAATACTAAACAACAATAGCTTGAAATACTAAAATGTTTTTTTTGCAGCACTTCTCATCAATACACTGAGGTGTTATGTTTGCATCTTCCTGTACTGCTTTTTTTCCCCAGGCTTGCCCAAAATCAGAAGAAAAAACTCTAAATAAGGGAGAAAAGGCTGATTCATTTTGACTTTAGAAAAAACACTGATTTGAGCAAACATTCAAGTTACTTCTTCCTTTTCGTCACAGTGCTTTCTTCACCTTCTATTGAACATATTCATTTTTGAAGAAGTCACAATTAAAGGGAGGTTCCAGCAGTAAAGTAGTCCTTGTACATTTTCAGACACCTCCTGGTTTGTGTCAGAAATGAATGGTTAGTTTGCAGCTTCATAAATTAGTTACATTGAACAATTTCCACCCCTGCAACTTGTGCTGTGAGGAATGCAGTGACAGATAGATTCTGTGCTGTGTTTGCCTATGAGATGATTTTCTTGAAGTCTCATAATGAGTTGTATTTGGCAGGATTAATGAGTATTATAATGGCAAATGGATGTTTGCAGCTCAGTTGTGTTCCATCACATAGTAACATGGGGTTTCTGGTCCCTTGGAGGCCATAATTGGTGGCATTAATGCAGTTTTTAATTATGCTCCTTGAAAAAATGAATTGGAACCAAAACAAAAGCTAAGTGATCATCTCTCTGTAGTGCTGTGTGGTGTAAACACAGGACCATTGCTGTCTCTGATATCCGTGTTTTGAATTAGGCTGATGGGAGAGGAAATGTACAGGATATTTGGCTGAAACTTGATTTGGGAATATTTGTATTTTTACATTGTTAAATAGCTTTTTAATTATGAGATGCAGGGGGTATTTTTCCCCAGATACACTGCTCAAAATAGCACGTTGTATGCTGAACTGCTTGCATAGTAGATTTTATTATTCCAAATGTAGCTCTGTAGCCACAGTGAGTGTCTTTAGGTCTTCATTTATTTAATGAGAGAGGGTGTGATTCCTCCTCACTTTCCCAGAATGCCCACACGTGAAAGCATTTTGATTAGTGCTGAGTCAGTGCCTCTAACCATGTACCATATGACGGGCTGGATTCATCTTCCTGCTCTAGTGGTCTACACTTTTTCTAGCGCACTAGCTCAACATCTCCCCCAAGCAAGACTCCCAACACCAAAGATACACATATCTATGTGAGAGTGAAAACAATCTAAAACATAAAATAGAAAAAAGTTGATTCCTAAGGAAATTATATCGGAAAAGTATAAAATGTAAAACGTATTTGAAAAGTATGTTTCATTTAAAAAAGAAAGCAAACTTATAATTTTTATATTGCCATTTCTGTGGTATCTGGTGCTCCTTATAAGAGCAATGTCACTACTGTTTCATTCGCATGGAACTATGGATAAATCAAAAGGCAAACCTGAAAGGCTTAATTAAATGGTGAATTAAATAGTTACAGGATATTATTTAATTGTCTATCTGCTTTCCTGCTGTGCTCTTTAACGTTTTCCTCCAACCTGCCGCAATGTTATAGAAGAGATAATGTAACAAGATTTGCCATTTCTTACATGATACTTTAAATTGGGGTTATCCCTGATCCAGGCATCTCTTTTTTATATCAGCCTTGGCAAACATAACTCACTTTTGATCTCTGTAGTTTTCCATTAAATCCACAATATGTCAATAAAGATATAGGTATAATTTGTGTGGGCTCCTATCACTATATATTGTTCCCAAAGCACTAGAGTGCGTAAGGCAGAAGTCTGTGCATGAAGGCAAGGCTTACATATATTTATCCCATTGGCTGTAATGAGACCTTTTAAAATCTTCCTCTCTTGATAAGGGAGATGTGGGATCGACCTCAGGAACCTATGCGAATTCCTTTGTGATACAGAGGTCATAGCTGGAAGATCAGTTTTTCTTTCATTTTTTTCTTTTTTAATTTTTTATTATTATTATTTTTTTTGAAGCAGTGTACCTCAGTGCACACATACAGATCGTAATGAAACCAGATGACAATATATTCCAGATGACAGACAGTGTCTGGAAGAACTTTAATGCTGTAGTTCAGTCAAATCAATTTACTAGATTCCATTGACTGTATAATGGGAACTCACACGCCTACTCTTGCAAAAACCTACAAGTAAATACCTATATTTAAGTTTCTTAATCTCTAATTTATTCTAAGTAAAATTTACTCACTAGTACTTGTCTTGCAAAACTACCAGTTTCTTGATTGGCAGACAGATTGAGAGAAATCTGAATTCTTATTACTATTACTTATTATTTGTATAATCACAAGTGGAAGCCCTCATCTTTGTGCTCTGCAAGGTTCAATAAACATTAAAATTAAGCATACAATATAAGATGAGGAATATGAGATGCATAACAGGACAGTGACAAAACAGTGAAATAACCTAGTGCTTCAAGATCACATGAAGCTAAACAACCTACTCTGGATTTAATGTGAACTGTTTTAAATTTCTGAATTTTACTCTTACAGTACATTGTTGCGCACTTTAAGGCATTGGACAAATAACTGTGCTTGGAAAATCTACTGTGAATAAATGATCTATTGTAGTGCTTTGGGGTTTGCTGATGGATGTGAGGTGTCCTCCCACATCCTACTGCCCTTTACAAGAGGGTCCCCAGCCTGTAAGTGCAGGAGGAAATTTGTTCCCCAAACCCAGCATGTGGCCACAACAGTCACTGCACTTGTCCCATGGTTTCAAAGGAGATACTTTTCAACCCTAAGCATTTGGTGAGGTCTCTGTTTGACTTCCTCTGAAGAGACTGAATACTCCAGATACACCATCTTCACACTTAAGTTCCTGTTTCTTCTTTAATTCATCATTTCTTCTTAAATTCAAACACACTCAATGGAAAAACACATGGATTTCATGCTATGAGATTAAAAGCAAAGTCACAAATGGTAAATAAAAAGTCAAATATCATTTTAGAGTAATGATGAGGGTACCTTGATGCCAGCTCAAGCCTGGGGGAGGCCCTGGAGCCCAGGAGGAAACCTCCCAGCAGGCTTCTAGCCCCACTCTGGGCATCTGCCCTCTTGCCCTGCACAGGCCTTAGGGAAATTTGCTCTCTCCTCCTCCTTTCACGCTCTTTTTCTTCCTTTCATTGCAGAGCCTCTTCCTGTCCTTTATCCCATATCAATGCAGCTTTGCTGACCTGTGCTTCTGGCATGTCATGTCTATTTTTTCACACTTTCCAACACAGTGTGGCTTCCTCTCAACGCCTCTGCCTTTTGGAGTGGTATTCTCAGCAACAAATGCAAATGCAGTTGATGAACCTTTTTCCCGCTAAAACAAGGCTGTCACTCTTTAAAGTGATGGTAGTAGCAAGACAACAGCCACTCAATTTCCTCAATTGCCAAAAATGTCTGACTCCTGAGGAACGTTTCCCAGCTCCCATGGGTAGGTTCATGTCTCCGTTCCCCAGAGGAATACATAGAGGTGGATGAAGCCAGGTTGGTCCTTGAAGATTTTATTGGACTGCTGCATAGATCACAATGTTTCTGTTTTGTGAAATATTGAAGGGAAAACATATTTTCCCCTTTTCTCCTTCCCCTTCTTATCTCTCCTCCTTTTCCCATTTTGGGTGGGACATCTGGGCAGTGAGGACTGCTACCTGCTGTCTACTTGTCCATGAGCAAAGAAAACGTCAGGGTCACAAACTTAAGTCAGCCACTCTCTCTGCTTATTCAAATTGCTAAATTAAAATAACTTGATGTAGAATATCCTATGCTTAATCACAAATATTGCATTAAGTATAAGCTACTTAATATTCATAAAGCAGTAAAGTCTAAAAAATGGCACTGTCCTTCAGCATCTTTTATAATAAACTCTGGCTCCTACCTCCAAGAGTTTTCAGCCTAAGAGATTCCTAAGGTTTGGTTTGAATACTGGCCCAAAGGATAAAAGCAAACAGGTACCTCTTAGAATATAATCCTCTCGTCCAAACGCACCTAGCCTTTTCTCAAAGGTCTTCCTAGACCCCAGTTCTGTCTGCTATCCCAAAAGGCTATTTTCATTCCCATTATTGCCAGGGTGGACCTAATGAGCCATACCAGCTGTGTAAGTCACCACAAAACCGCTATCAGCTTTTTTTTTCTGGATGTGCTAACTCCCTATACAAAAATAAGCTGGCAGAAGAAACTCACTCTCCTTTTACAGTTAATGATACTGTAAAACGCTGAAAGATAAGGTGTCCTGGGTTATAAAAGTGATCAATAGTAAGCAATCAGGAGGCCAAAGCTCTTAATGTTTATTTTACAGGATAAGAAGTTATAGGGAATGCTAGCTAGCTGGATAAAAGCACAGTCTAGCTGTCAGGGTCTTATGCAGCAGTTAATTCATCCTAGAACTGGATTAACTTTGAAAATGAAAAAGTTGCTTCTCTAGTCATGGAGGATGGTTTGTAGGCCCCCATAAATCAGGCAGAAAGCTGCTGAGGGTGGAGAGGCTTATGTATATGAAGTCTCAACCTCATGAGACTTGTACCTGCTTATCAGAAAAAGAAAAAAATCTAAAGTTGAATAAGTCAGCTACATGCAGAAACAAAATATATGATCTTATGTACTGCGGATAAACAGAATCTCTGGAAAAGAAGTAGTGTTCAATATACTGAAAAAAATACATATCAGAATGAAAAATATTATCTGACATTGGAAAGGGGACTGCAGCAGGATTTCTTTTAAGCGTAATGCAACATTAGTTCTTTGGCAAAAAGACCTAACTTTAATTACCAATACCCTGGTCTGTTCAGTCCCTGCTCTGCTATGCACAGTGGATTCAAATCTTTACATTCCTTTTTTTCAATGGGTTGCTTCCATTGTGCATATTTGAGCAAAATCAACGGCACATTTTTTACAGTGGGCTGGATCTGTGTGGTCTTTACTCTCTCATCAGGAAATAAATCTCACATAATATCAGTAGAGCAGGCTACGGTAGAACCAGTCACCTCCCATTTGCATTAACATTGCTTGTTTGTTTTATCCAATGCCTTTTGCACATTTAGTGTATTTTAAAGTATATGTCAGCCCTATTATAACGTTTTCCCTCTACACAAGTACCACTGACATAAATCCTTTATGCGCTTGCTCTGCACTCACTTATAAATACCCATTGAAAATGTCCATTTAAATGATGGTAATGATAGTGGAGTCTAATATGCAGGAAGATTTTCTTATTATCTTATTTTGAGAGTATTTTATTAATAACATATTGATATAAAAGATAAGAACATTTCACCTCCATAAATTTGTATGTGCAATTTGTTCTTCTCACTGCACAAACATATTTAGGATGCCACTCAGTAGTACTGATTGAATATTTATTTAAACAAATATCAGTATTACCCAACTAGCTGGAAAATCCATGAGTTCGGTTTTGATAGCAGAGCATTTCTCAAAAATTTATGTGTGCATGCAAATGTTGGTGCTTTGGATATAGGCTAAAGTATTTGCTTTATATGTATTATTTTGTTTGAATACAAGAAAGCTGGTTTGATTTGTATGTTTCCCCCTTATAGAATTGTTCCAAGGCTCTGTCAGAGATCACGTAGAGTAATTTTTCCCATCAATCTTTGCTGTGCAGCCATGCACGAATGCAGTAGGAAAAAGGGGGCAGAAATCAAATCACTTAATTGCAGCATTTTTCATCTACATCTTTTGTTTTATGGTGGTAAAGGCCCCGAAGTAGCCTACCATGATTCATGGCTGTCACTGCTGCCGTTAGCAGTTCAATCTTTCATTCTAGGCATTTTGGTACCGAAAGTACCTACACAATTACTTTGATGAATATGACTTGTTTGTTTTTTCCCCATTTTTAGCAGAGAGTGGTTGTGTTTAATACAGACATTTAAATAAGATAGTATTCATGCCTACTGCATCTACTCTCTTTCCAAACTTGTGTATCCAGTTTATGAATATAAGCATTTTGCCAAAGGAATTCAAGTTCACTAAACTTACTGATTTTATTAACCCCTCCCATTATTAAGTTTATATACTAAAAAATGATGCTTGTTCTATACAAAAGGTATAACAACCTCAGCTCTGACACTGTGAAAATTTCTTTTAAACCATAGTATATTAATTTTTTGGGAAGGGTGGCATGGCAAAGCAAGTGAAGCAGGACATATACTGCTGGTCATAAAAAAAAGAGGTTTGCTTTTTGTGGTTTGTATATGTATCACAGAAAGTGACTGGTAATGTATGCATACTAGGAGAAGCCTCAGTGACGGCATCAAATATTCTGGGCTATCCAGATGAACATGGATTTCAGAAAAGTGTTATTTTTTTTAACTCTGCACTGTCAGCATGAAATGCACCTTCTTTTGAGACAGGAAGGAGGCATGCTTTGGGGGTTTTATCATTGCATTCGAAATCAAATTCCTAGCATAAATTTTGTCATGGAAATCCACTGAGGAGAAAGATGCCCATCTTTTAGGATTGAATATAATACTTTTCAGTGTGGAAGCAGTTATTTGTAGGTATCCTCAAACAAAAGGAGTCTGGCCTTCATCAGAAATGGTAATTTCAATTCATTAGCAGTAGCTCTGTGCCCTGTCTTATGTTTGGAACTCAGAGGTATATTTTGTTTTTATTCCTATTAATTTATTTTATTGTACTGTTTTCTTCTAAATACCAGTATGAAGATATTTATGCCTAATAACCACATAACCACATAGTCAGCTAGAAGGCAGGGGATGCCTACACTGTACAATGACTATAGTAGTCAGTGTACTCACCACTATGGTGCTGCAATCATGTGGAATTCTCTTTTTAAAAAGCCAACATTAGACACAGGCTTAAAAGCATCTTAGACTTAAATTTAAAGAACTCTCACAATGAAATAAAAAAAAAACATAAAATCTGAAATTAAATCTGGTAACTAAAAGTTGAAAAGGGGATTAAAGAATATTTATCTTATCATAACCACAATCCATAAGCTGCCATATGATCTGCTGGCCCCAGACCTGTGGGGTGAAAATACAGTGGGACAGAGGTGCACTAGAAGTCGCTTCTTTCAATATGACCTTCAGGAAGGGCTATTCAGTTTTGCCAACACTGTTACAGAAGCTTAATTGCACCAAGGTGAGTGGATTACTGGTGGAATTACTGTAACAGTAAAATTGAGCAAGTGCAAAAGTGCTCACGGGAGCAACTCAAATATTTACCACTGAGGATGCAAATGCCAGTTAAATTGTTTGTGATTTCCTGCTGAAACAGCAGGGGACAAAAACGGTAGGTGAGTGCAAATCTCTGAGAATCACAACTTTGGGGCATGGAAGAAATAACAAGTTAGGAAGGTTTTCACCTCAGATTACACCAGGCAATGGCACCATCCCTCAAAGCTACCAAGGCACCCTGTGCACCCTTCTGAATCAACCCTTTGGAAGGCATATCCTGCTCTGGAGGTGATTTCATTTGCTACTTTCCTATGTCACTGATGATTAGATAAGATACTATACAGACAGTGAAATACAACCATGGTGAAATACTGAAATGAGTGGTTAGTCAATCAGATTCATCATTACATGGTTAGTGTTTGCCTTCCCATCGCTGTTTGGTTCACAGACTATTGCTGGATTTAAAGAAGCAGCAGCCATCCCATCTATGTGCACATCACTGTGTATACACTACCAGCGAAGAGTCAGCATAAATGGGTGTAGGAGTACATGAGAGAAAAGGAGGAAAGGTAATTAATTTCATATAGCCTTTATTAAACACAGCTTTTTAATAGAACGTTAACAGTATTTATGTGGTACAACATAACAAAACAATAAACCCAATCCTGATCCTTCAGTGTCTTGCAGCATGTACAGCTCTTCCATTCAAGCAGTCTTGAAATCTTGGTGTTACAGGACTATGTGTAGGAATTATTCGCTGCAGCGGGATCTCGCTGGGGCAGCGGTTCAGATCGGAAGGCAACGAGAAGCTCAGGTGGAAACAGTTGCCTCTGCAGACCATACCTGAAGCCACTGTCAAGGAAAGATGGCATTCATGCATTGAGCACTTCACCCAAAGCACGAAACTGTTAACAGTATCACTGCCGAGTCCCAGCTGAGCTAGTTCTGAGTTGCTTAAACACATTTATGGTCCTTATGGTGTGATGGAAATGTTTCATATATGAGATGTTTTATGCTTGGTGATCTTTAATTTCAGGACTGGACTCCAGGTCTGCAATTTGGTATCCCACCCCAGACAGGAACACAGTGGAGTCTACTTTACATTGCTCGGGGTGGGGGTGGGGGTGGGGGTGGGAAGAAGAAGGAAAAGAAACCCTAAATGATTAGGGGCTTTTGCAGGAGTCTCAGAAGTCTTTAAGTTTCTGATGGTGAGAGAGGTACCTAGCAAATTTTTCTATAGTCTTTTGGGAGCTAATCTCTGTTAATTTTAATTTGAATTAGGAATTTAGCATGCTTTTCACAGTCCCACTAGGTATCTCTCTCCTGATGTTACTTTAAAAACACATCCTGCCTTATATGCCACTTAAAAAATATGGTCCTTTGAAAAAAACATGGTAACTTAAAAAATCTAATCTTTCATGTTTTTGTAATACTGTATGCACATCCAACTATTAAAATAGCACATGGCAATCCACATGTATGGGCAGAACTGTGTAAATACATTGGTACTGAGTTATCAGTTTGCATTTCTGAGAGCAGAATTTTCTCTTGTGACTCTCCCTAAAGTTAATAGCCAATCGTCATTTCAGCATAAGTAATTTTAAATTATTTTTAAAGAAAACACTTAAGCACAGTAATGGGACAAAAGAAGCAGTAAGTGTTTATTTGCTTGAATAATACCTCCAAATATTACTTAAGGGATGTATCTTCCCAGGTCTCAGGCAAGCAAGGGCATGTCAGTCATATAATTTTCTTGATTTTTCTTGAACTCCATGGACTGATCATTGCATACAGTAACAAAACTCAGAGCATCTTGGGAGAGAAAGCAATCACTGAACAAAAGCATTGGCAAACCTAGCGAATGACGAGGCATACAGGTTGTTTAGAAGTCAAACAAATACAGTTTTTCATGGGGGAAACAAAGGATGGGTCAGCCTGCAGGGAAACCCATAATACAGAGGCAATTGTCTGCAACAGCTTCTTATTGCTGAATGAATTAAGACAAGTCATAGGACCAGGGAAGACATCCCAGCTGCTGTCAGAGGGGTACTTAGCTCCCCTTCAGAAATGAACTGCCAAGGCCCTGAACTTAGCTGTCTCTTCCTCATACCCAGCCTGGGCTCTGCCTCCTTTAATTTGAGGTGGAACAGGCAAGTGGGAGGAACTGCACTTTGATCGCTCCTTCCTGAGTATCATCAAGTGTGCGCTACACCTCCCATTCATGTGCAAGGGAGTGGGTCTTTTTACATTTTGCATCCCCATGTGGTTACAAGACAGGGAGGAGGGTCCAGGCTGGTTTCAGTCATGAATGAGAACAGTAATATGGTATTAAGGTGTTAAGTAATAAGGTGATAAAGCCAGCATTACTTACTGGGCTTAAATTCCATGTTCTAGTGATAATTAGGTAACCATCCACGGAGAGTACCACGTTTGATGAAATAGCACAGAAAGGCTTAGATTTAAAGTAAACTCACATTGTACTCAAATACTAGAGTAAGTCAAAGCATGTGGGCTGCTTTGTGAAGCAGATGGATAAAAATGTGGTTAAGAAAGAAAGACGATTTGGATGTTGGAGAGGGGGCTGGCAGGCTGCCTATGTTAGTAATGCTAAGGAGTGCTGGAACACTTGATAATTTCAGAGCAAGTTATTTTGCCACAGCTTACAACCTGCTCAGCGCTGGGGAGAGAGCTTGTTCTGCCTTCTCATCAGTATGTGATATGGAATAATCACAGTGGTTACCTAACAGTGATGAAAAGCTTCAGCAGCAAAGGGAAAGAGACTGCAAATCTGATTGAATGTGGGCATTTCAGGTTTGGAAATATGTGCTACCTACTAAAATGAGCTATCGACTAATTCTGAAAGAAATGTTATATGGGCTTAATGTTCATCTTCATCCACACTATAATGAGAAGGATTAGACTGGCTTCCATATGTGGAATATTTATTTCAGCAATACAGGAAAATGTATTTCCCTAATATTTTTTCTGTATGCACAAGGCCTTAAATTTTACAGATGTGATTAATGTTTTAATTTGCTGTTCTAGTTGGATACAAGTTTACCATACAATATAAATGACTTACAAAGAAATTTGCTTATATGGAGTTTAATTCATATGCTGTTTAGCCACCATGTGTGGCATAGCTTTGCCTTCTCTATGGGACCAAGCAGTTGTGCAATTGATTTGCAAAATAAAAAACAGTCAGGTTACACAAAGCATTTCTTAACAACCTAAACCAGAGCATTTATGAAGCAAACATGTGCTATAATTAGTGTTTATTTTAGCATGAATTGGTAAACAGAATATTAATTGCAAGTTGTGAATTGGATTCCTGACACAAATCATTCTGATTAGCCAATATTTAAGGAATATTTATATTGTCTATTACACACATTTTTGTACGTCTCATTTGCACAGCAAAAGAATGACAATTAAATACATCCCCAAATTGTGTGGATCAAGACAGTTCTCAGATTAATTGTTTCAGGATCTCTGGAATACAAATCCGGCCACTGATTGTGATCATAGTAAAAAAATAAGAGAAAAATATTATCTCAGAATGAGTTTTATTTACTTTTCAACAAGCAGCTGAAAATAACACATCCCTGGGATGGTATAAACTGACATATGCTCTCTGGTCTACATGTGTAGTGAAGATGAAGTCCACGACTGTTCTCAAGGCACCAAAGGCATCTGGAGTCTGCAAGCCCAGGCAGAGGGACTGCAAGGCAGCACATGGAATGAGAAAGGTGACTTAAAGACTGTATCATTCAGACACAGTGGTTTTGGTATGTCCAGTATTTGACTAGCTCTGGCTGTGAATAAACTTTCTGCCTGGGGATTCCAAGCCTTTTGCTGGTGGGCTTGTGCCTTCTAGAAAGTATAGAGAGCTGTGTTCTCAGGAGAAGTATCCCCCAGTAAGGACCCTTGCTTATAACCTAATTTTGTATTTTAATATGATTTTTCTAAACACTTTTCATGTCAGGTATGTGCAGCAACTTTCAGATGTTATGGGAAATAAAATGGGAAGCTCCCTGCCCTGAAATGTTGTAGGCATTTCCAACCTCTTTCACAAAAATGGAAGGACAAACTATCACAGTGTTTAGTCCTGAATGTTATTGTCATTGAAATCCACAGGGGTCTTGCTAATAATTTCAGGAGACAGAAGATGTATCATTTTATTAGGACTCTCATACCTAAGAGAGTTCCCCTGTAATCTTGCATGGGGAGGATGAGTGGACCAAAGTCAAAGTACATCTCCTCATCAGATAGAGATGATGGTCTGGCAGCTGTGCACATGGAGACAATGCACTTTGTTTACACTTATAATAACTTTCCAAAGTCTAAAATCTGAGGTAGTAGAGACTTTCCCTTAAACAACAAGAAAGATAAACTTACTTGAAGTGTTAGAAGCAAAATTTCTCCCTTATTGACCCACAAAAGGTACCACTGCTCTGGTAGGTCACATGATTACCTTCCACCTTTCTCCATTCTCTCCTTTCAAACAGGGTGTGATCACCAGCATGTTCATCTGTGCTACAGCCAAGGTAATCTGATCTTATCTATTCATTGCGTGTACAGCAGTTATGTGTACAGAGTAATTAACAAAGCAAATATGGTTATAGAAAATACAGAATAGAAAACCTTTTGTTTATGTAACTACTTTAGTAGGAAAGTGGAACTTGTTTTCAAGCCTTGTCCTATATAATGCAATGTAAATACAGTATTCAGCGTTTTTGTCCATTTCATTAAGCACTGCTCATTTCAATATAAGCCTTATTAGCTAATTAAACTATTTAATTAGTTATACTTGAATAGCATTAAACTGCAATCACTTGCATCTGTTTTAATAGAGGATGTATTTTATACGTGTCCACAAATGCTGGCGCAAAATATTACTCCATCTAGCATCCAGTGTAACTGGACAGCTTCTCTGAACACTTCAGCAAGTTATCCTAATTCTGTCTAAATAGCTGCATGCTAAAACCACATTGCAGAAAGATCATGTGAATAATGACATTGAAGACTAAGTTAATAGTGAGGATGTGGACTAATGTGGACAGGACGTGGGTTAAAATGGATTTTATTTCATACATTTCAGGGTACATTAGATATAGGGATATGTATTTTTATACACTAAAATTTATCTCTCCCCAAACTCTAGCTTTCCTCTTCCCTAAGCCTCTACATTTCTTTTTACTTGGAAAAAAAAATCCAGGCTTTTATTTTGCCTGCTGCCATGTGAAACAAGGGAATTTGACAAAGTGTATAAGACAGTTCACCTGTCTGACTTAGTGTAAACTGACTAAAACTCAGCTATGAGGTTACTGTCATTTAAGTGCTCTTTTATTACCTTAAAAAGAGCAGAAAGGGATAGCAATATATGCTCTCCACCTTAGAGGTAGGCATTGAGGTCTCAGTCCAGTTGCATGAATGCAAGCATGAAAGGTCATTGGGGACCCCTAATGGCAATCCACGTGGCCTCCAGCTGTCAGGCTGAAGGGCTGGGCTGATTCATGTTTTCTGTATGGTGCAGGCCCACCACAGTTGCAGCTGCATAAAGTCCTTAATTACGTCTCATGAAAAATTATAAGTTTTCTGCCATACCATAAATACCTTGAGAAAGACCCATTTGTACTCTTGATTAGGACCAAAGGCAACAACCTAAATGTGGATCTGGTTTACTACTTAGACATGAACAATTACCTTGTTCATTCTATAACTTTACTATTACTATCTATCTCCTTTATCAAGGACAGTCAGACAGATCTTGGTCTTTGAATCAAAGACATTATGGCACTGTGCACAGAAGACTTATACATGGAATAAGAGATGCCTGTGCATTATTTTCAGCCTAGGCAAAAAGGTTTTCACAGTTTCATGTCTTACACACTTCCAGAATCTTGAAATCAGGTTGACATCTTGTTAGTTCAGACCTTGAGAGTTTTTGGCCATACCAGTCTCCTCGCTGTGGGCACGGCTGTCTATAATCATTCCTGTAGTTCTGAGTTTTGGTTTATATTTATTCCAGTACAGAACCCAAGGTCAGGTTTAAAACTGCAGAAGTTTAGGGTACTTTTAATTTGCCCATCACTACTGGACAAGGTGGTCTCTGGGTTTTTGATGATCAATGATGCCTGGGAAGACAGTGAAACTGTCAGTTCCCTCCCTCCTCATCCTTGCAAGAAGGAAACAGAAGTGCATACATTGGGCACAAAAGAAACCAGGAGGCACAATAAAAGAGGCTAAGAAATGTAGGCACCGATGTGTCTAAATATGAGTTCTCCTGCTCCCTTGGGAGCTAGCTAATGCTAGATGTGTGCCCTTTCAAAGAGAAAGGGAGGACTGCAAATTGCCCAGCTGTATGCTTTGTGTCTTTTGAAAGTTTGTAATGCAACATTTCTTGAGAGTAGCAGGGATTTTTGTTCCAGGATGTGGGGACAATCATCACAACTCCTTCCTGACTGTGCATCTTGTGCGTGATACTACCATTAACAAACCCTTCACGGGGAGGTAAGCACTCTTATACGCTTTTTCAGTAGGCACAGTGCTCTGAAATCACGTTTTCCTAGTAAGTTTTTTTCAGAGAAAAATTAGATATATTCTGGATATATTCTGCTCTTTAGCATCCTATTCTAGCAAGTCAGGAAGAAGTAGTATTATTTTTTTCCTGGATAAAACTTTGCAAAATTCTATTTTAACTGGTCTAAATTATCTTTTCTTGATTTGAATTCCAAATACCTAAAACACCCTACATGTTTAATTGACACTTTGTAAAAGTAATGCATCTAGGTAGCTAGGTTTTACTTTCAGCATACTATTTTTGTAAACCAAAATTGTCTTGGCTACACATTGCAAAACATATTTTTAAAAGAGCCTGTCTTTTGGCAACACCAATGAGAACAAAGGCATATCCAGACAGTAAATGGGAGAACCAAAGAACTGGAGACCCACACTGTTAACTGTAATCCTCCAGGTGCTCCAAATTTGGGGATCTGAGAGCTACATAGTCATCTTAGTCTAAGGGTGAAGGAGGAGTTTATTTGCACGGTTTACCTTCTAGGCCCAAGCCAGCTCATGACGTGTCAGCTGAGGTTTGTCTGCCCTGTGCACTCACTCTCTGGTTATGGGAAAAATGTGGGCAGAACAAGCTTGGATTTCAGAAACCTGTGTACCAACTATGCATGTTCTCAGCATCATTCAGGTCCTGGATGGGCTGGATAACTTTAATAACTGACTAAGGCAACTAATGTCTAGGGCAAAAGTTACTTAAGTAATTTCTGAAAATGGCACTTCTGAAAATTGTAGATTATAGACAGATTTAGTGCAGTTTATGCGCCACATCTTAAAAAAAATAAATTAAAAACTAAAATATTGCTGCGTTCTTCAAAATCGAGTTGTAAGTCAATCATATAAAGGAGGATTCACGTTAATTGTGATGCAACAGGTACATTCAGTACATATTTCTTGGTCTATAAGTTTCAGAAGATCCAGGAAGCTTTGGGAAGGCAGTTATATTTTGTTAAACACACTCCATTATAAAGACTGCAGTATACTGAAAAGCAGGCACATACTAATAACTAACTAAATAAATAAACAAATCCTGGCAGAAAGATATGTTAGGGGCTAACAGACTCTGTACAGCAAGCCAAGAGCAAAATATGATCAGAAGCCTGATGCTGACATCTAGGAGGAGTAAAGTATGTTGAGGTCTTAACAAATGATGAAACTCTTCTTTGAAAAACCAATTACAAATGTAAAGGTAGAGAAGGAGCACTCATTCGTCAGCTAATTTTGTTTCCTCTGAGGCTCCACAGAGATAACATATATACCTGACTTCAGTAAATATGATGTAGTAAATAATCTTCATTCCCACTTCTTCATGATCATGCACTCCCTTTCTGAAATCTTTTTATCTTTAGACATCATGGTGGGTAGACCAGTGAAAGAGCGGGTAGGGAGCATCAAAATCCTAAGCGTTGTCTTGAAGATCACAATTCATTTTTACCTGGCTAATTTGCAAATATGCTGAACTAAATTGTCAGTATAGAAGTGACAGAAGTACTGTCGTATTAAATGTTACAAGAATTTGAGGATCTTAGAATGTATGAACATTTTCTTTTGTAAATGAAATCATCCAAGTTGGAAAAAAGAAATCTAGACAGTTATGCAGATATATATGAAATACCATGTAAGTGTATAAATCCATCATGAGTATTTTAACTATGTAATAATATGACACATATTGTAATGTATTTCTAGTATTTTATCTTCCTTCTTACTCACTTATTTATACCAGGAAATGTTAACAAGATCTTCCTGTTGTTTTTACTATAACATATTTAAGTCACCAAAATAACCCCCACTGACTGTGATGAGCTGTTACAGAACAATCTCAGAAGTTAACAAGACTTGCTTGTTAAAAAGTGTGAACTTCTGTGAATAAGTCTTTGTGAGAAGCAGATAATAATGGAAAATCTTTTTATTATCTCAAGGAATTGAGAAAGAAGTTTTATATTTGTTAATTTCAGTAGTCTTTTGCTCTACAGGAACTCAGAAACCCAATATATAGGACTACCATCAATATATAACTATGCTAAGTATATGGAAGCAAAAGGTGGATAAAGCAGAATTAATATGACTTGTATATGAATTTTTCATGAGGAACAAAAATTATGAAGTCACTCATTTTCATAAAATCCATGACTATATCCAAATTTGCTGTAATTCAACCATACTTTGAAGATGGTTTTACAAAAATCACTTCCTTAAGTATAAGGATTTATGCTATCTAAAGAATAATAGTGTGTCTACAAAAAGTAAGAAAATAATCACAACAAATACTATTTCACCATGAACATCAAGCCTCCTTCTTCTCATCCTTTTGCCTTGTCCTGTGTTTCTCCTTCCATTATAACCGATACAAAGGTATAGGTTAATATGGTGCTATAATTGGCTTTGTAATAAAAGAATAAGCTCTAACATAATCAGATAAACTAAAAGAATGAAGTAGTATGGAAAAAGAACTGTGCACACATATACTATACTTTATCATCAACATAATTTAACTATGCACTAGACCTCTCATCTATTTAAGCCAGGTCACCGAATAGCCTCTGATCTGGAATGAACAGTGACCTAAGTGTGAAAAGCTGAGGGGGCCACTACTGATAATCTAACTTGGAAATTCAGACATCAGTATGATGTGGAAGATGATATTACCCTCTTCATCTCCATGGGGTCAGCAGTAGTCTAGTGTAACATCTCTATATTACAAGGCAATGCCATTTTGAACATATCACTGTTTAAAGGACAAAATTAAGTGTTTCTTTATAATGATCATATTCTGTCTTCTCTAAGAATTCAGGGGCAAATACTTTTAATTACTAATATTTCAAACAAAGCATTTGTTTCCCTCCTCTTTAAGTGGTCTTGATCCAGAAAAACACAGTTATACCCAAGAGATCACCCTGCTTTGATTTATGTGTCCTTTTATATAGCAGGCAATCCTTCCAGTCAGGAGGAAACATTGTGATTTTTATGATTTACAATATAAATGAAGCAAAGCTGAACGGTAGATAGGCAACACGCAAACTGAGGTCTTCAAGCATTACTTTCTCCCCCCTCAAATAAGTGCTAGAAAAGGAACTTTTTTTTTCCATAACTATGTCCCTATGAAAGCTACAATCTCATTAAGTACTTAGTGTTTTAGGGAAGAGGGGAATAGCAGAGTCTACTGCTTACTGCCTGCCAGTGATAAATATTCCAGCTTTTTATTTATTGTATTTGTGTTCTGGTAACTTTTGATTTTTTAATACAAATAAATAAATAAATAAATAAATATCAATAGGGTTGGATATGTCTTTCCTGAAAATTGTGGCATGGTGGAATCACTACTCCTAGAGGACTGTAGTAACATTGCAAAGAGAATACATAGTTACTTCAGTAACTTCCCAGGGATGGAAGCAAAACCAGGATTTCTTAAATGCAAAATTGTGTAACAATGGGTCATTATCTGTTCTTTTAAATAGGTCTCCAGATAATTTATCCAGCACCTAGAGTGTTAAATACTTTATTCTACTTTGGGGAAGGTTAAAAGCAAGGAACAGTGTGGGAGTCTAAACATTAACAAAATAAAAGCCAGTCCTCAAGACACTGAAATGAATGCAATGCCAAACAAACCCAAAGTGTCCAGGCAAGGCTGCAGCTGGATGTATATGCTTGCGTTTGTATACAGTACTCAAGAGCTCTGATTCCGAAGATAAGGACTGCAGTACATACTTTATGTAACATACCAGAAAACTAATTATTTTTATATAAGACATTATTTAATACTCAGGACTCAGTATTATTTATGTTGCTGCCTACACCTGCCTGTGACTGGTACTGGTATCGGGCCCAATTGACAGATCCTTTGCCTAGCCAACTGAAGGTCTGATCCTGCAATGACCTTCACCCTCCGTGCTGGTCCCTCCGATGTCCAAACACTGAACAGGGTCTGCTGACTTGGCCAAAGTGAGGGGTGAAACATCCTTTCTAACAGACTGTGCAGACCCCTGTTGTGTGTGCAGGAGCACTTGAGCTTTCCCATGAACTCTTAAAAGTACATTCAGAGAACGCGCAACTATAAGACAGGATTTATGCCTCACTTCCCCTCACTCCCCAAGCTTTGTAGAGCTCTTTTAGAATCATTTAGGTTGGAAAAGACCTTTATGACCATCAAGTCCAACTGTCAACCTAGCACTGCCAAGTACACCACTAAACCATGTACCTCCACGGATGGGGCCTCAACCACTTCCCTGAACAGCCTGTTCCAATATTTGACAGCCCTTTCAATGAAAAAATTTTCCTAATATCCAATATAAACCTCCCCTTGTGCAACCTAAGGCCATTTCCTCTTGTCCTATCGCTTGCTACTTGGGAGAAGAGACCAAGACCCACCTCACTACAGCCTCCTTTCAGGTAGTTGTAGAGAGCGATAAGGTCTCCCCTCAGCCTCCTTTTCTCCAGGCTAAACAATCTCAGTTCCCTCAGCCACTCCCCATAAGACTTGTGTTCTAGAGCCTTCACTACCTTCATTGCCCTTCTTTGGACACGCATTGATCATATTTAGACTACCCCAGAAAAATCTGTCTCTGGAGTGGGAAAGTGAGATTATTTCTGCAACCAAATCAGATCTGGAAGGTAGCTCTTGTGCTTCCAGCCTTGAAGGTGAAGGTCCAGGCTTCTGCAGGCAAGGTAAAGGATATCTTAAAGGCTTTTAACTCACTTTTTGAATTGGGGTGGGAGAGGGAGGCAAATGGAAGCCCTGTTTGCTAGTCATGCACTGTAAGAAAAGTAATCATCACC
The DNA here is from genome assembly GCF_963921805.1 of Phalacrocorax carbo. Classification (NCBI taxonomy): domain Eukaryota; kingdom Metazoa; phylum Chordata; class Aves; order Suliformes; family Phalacrocoracidae; genus Phalacrocorax; species Phalacrocorax carbo. Next base: position 84,598,793 of record NC_087515.1, on the reverse strand, counting down.
ACTCATGTTTCTCTCAGGCTGTTGTAAATTGTGTTCTCCCACTCTTCATCCAGCAGACCAGAACTGACACAAGCTGTGAGGTAAAGTACTCATGCAGTTTTGCACCAGCTAAATCTCTATTATGGAGCAGTGTTTCAGGTTTTATTAATCTTATTTTTTTCCCCCTAAGGACATGCTATTTAAAGTAAGTTGATCTTCTTTCCCTTTGAAAGACTCTAAGAAGACTTCTCAGCCTCTCAACTGGGTGACAGAAGAAACAGCATCTTAACATATGAACATTGCTAGTCATCGGAAGGCTTCCTATATGATAACGTCCAAATGCTAATTTACATTGCTTGATTTCACACCAATACGATACCAAGAACTTCAGCTCTACTGCTTCAAGAAGTGTCCATGTGATGATAAGCAGTACTTGAATGACCGGTCCTCAGAATAATCCTTGATATTATGCTAATGACCATTCTCTGCTGCTGATAAGGATTGTTGTTCCCTTCAGGAACTCTTTAAAAGTATGAATTTCTGTTTCACAAGAGCTGGTAGAGCAGGTAGGATAGATGTTTGCCCAAGCGTTACTTCAAAGCTGAATGAAGTTGCAAAGCTTAGAGGTGTCTTGTGATCCAACCAAATGTTACAGGCAGGCCTTGTGTACATCTGGGAGAAGAAAGGCTGAATGACAGAGCAGAGTAAAGCTGCCTGTGAAGACTACAGGAGAAGGTGCTATGAATGCATTTTAGAGGTTTGTGTCTGGGATGAAAAATCAAAGTCATTTGCAGTGGAATTATTTTTTAGGTAAGGTGACAAGGAGTTTTAGATTTTTGTTCTTTGCCAGTCATCTGGGAGTTAAGGGTGAAGACAGTCTTTCCACCACAATTTAAGCTAAGACATAACAAACGTAAGACCATTTGAAGGAAAGGGAGAATTCTTGCTGAATTCTCAACAGGTAAGGTGGATTTTGCCTCTCACCTAGGCTGTTTATATCTACTATGGCTCTAAGCAATGTTTTTGTTCTTTTGAGGCTCAGTTTCTTTTGCTGACTTTCAACCTCAAAATACATATTTGGTTTGATCTCTAACTTGCAAAATTTCTTGCCTTAATCAGGTCTGACTTTGAGACACTATTATGGAAACAGTTTTCTTTCTAGCCAAAGAGGAAAAATGAACTTTCCTAATTGGATTGATAGTACTGCATAGATTTTAATTTTAAATACTAACAATGGTACCACAGCAATGAAAGGTATCCTGTATGTGTAATTCATCTCTGAAGAATTTAAAGGGACATAACAGGCTTCCTGAATAGGCTTCCTGACTGCAGACAGACATGAGGTGAATATATTTATTGGCTTTTGCTATTATATTTATTCAGCTTAGACATTTTTCCTGATGTTTAAATCCAGAAAGGGCCTTCTCTTTTAGCTTTGTATTTGAGATGAATTAGTCATTCTGAAGCTTTTAAAGAGAAAACACAAAAATTTAAGCAAAAGTCTCATGTTCCTTTTTGGAACAATCATAAACAGATGATTGTTTGAAGTGATAGCTTCAACCTTAGTGTTTGAAGTGATGGTTTGCCTTAAGCTTTTCAAGTAAATTTCAACATAAAGCTATGCCTACCCTAAAGAAACAAGTAGCCTAGAATATGCAGAGTGGACCTAGTTATTTCATTCTCCTATGAACACCAATGACTTTTTCTGTAGTAGTACAAAATATATCCTATAAGGGGGGTCTTTTTTGAATGGAAAACCTCTTTATTGACATTCTTTCCAACTATTTGCTGAGTCTTGTACCATTTTGCTTTCTAATCACAGAAAGGGTGTCAGTTTTCAAAGTTGTAGGCTAGTTGTCATGAGTTTGGTAGATGAGAGAATCCTATCTGTGGTTTGATTTAAAGATGGCATATAATGTGTGTTGTTAGAAAAGTAATTATGGAGGATTGCATGTGTGAACGGCATTAATAGAATGTTTCCTCAACTTTAGAACTACAAAGCTGTTACATTTGCAATGTTCATTATCCATAAAATAATTATTTTCACATGAGTGTCTATCCTTTCTAATCTTACTTTCACATGAAGGGAAGTTCTATAGAGACTTTAATAAGCTATCACTTTTGTCATGAGTATCCATATTCACATACTGTGCATTATTTTTGAAGAACATACTTTTTTTTTCTGAAGCATAAAGCTAAAAGTAGCATTTAAAAAAACCTAATTTTCTTTTTGAGGGTTCTTCTGACACTTGAGTTATTAAACATTTATATATCAGGTGGTGTAAGATCTATGCTTTTCTGTATGCTTCAGTTTTGAAAACTATCCCCCTGCCAAATTTCCTTGAATGCCCATCTGTGTTTTAGAAAATCAGGAGAGCTCTCTTGGTTCTGGTGCTGCTGGTAGGACTGGGACATTATATTATTTGTTATATTCCTTCACACTTGGGTTGGGGAAGGGTTAAACAGGTAATATAAAAGGGAAGAAGACCTCTTAAAAAGGTTAAACTTCCCACTCTCAACAACCTCATATGTCTAATGTACGAGGTATCCTCTTTGAGAAAGGTTGTTAAACACGAGTTTTGTTTACATATAATGTCATGCAGTTATCAGCATAATCAAAAACTTATTTAATCCTTTTCTAATTCTAAAGTGATTAGCAAGGGCTGAGAAATCACCTTATCTCACTAAAACACAGGTACGAACACAGAGTAAATATTTTGGTAAACAATTATTCTGCCCTTGCATATTCAGCAGTGTGCTAAATTATGCATAATCTTGCATAAGTAATAAGTGAAGGTAGCTTAAATTCAGGGTTTTTTTACCTGACCTATTTCTTTCAGTGCTGTTAGCTTCTTAAATCATGTATGAGCTTTCCGTAAGGCTTCAATGAGTAGTTCTAGTGGAGAGACTTCAGTAATAAATTTCAGGAGAAGACAAGTTTTTTGACAGGCATAATGCAACACATACAGAGTTTGGAACTCACACTCTGGGAATTTAGAGCAATCCTTGCAAAGCAGCTTTTCCCTGTTACATTAATAGAGAAAATGAAGTATGAAAGTCCTCAGGAATTACTGCTAGGTGTAATTTAAATAATTTACCAGAAGACAGTTCAGCACATGCATAGAACAGGGGCATACAGAGTTTGCCATAAGCAGTTTATAAATAAACTATATTCTGCTGAAGTAAGTCAGGCATAAATTATAACTATTCCTTTTGTGGCTATACTCTGTTCCTCATTGTAATAGTTATTTAAAAAAAAAATCTGGGTTATGACCTTCTACTAGAAATCATAGGCTGTGCCTGCCTTGTACCTTGCTTATGAGCATGCTTACATTTAATAGTTTGGCTGCTATGAGATCAAAGTAAAATTACTATTGCTGTGGGAGAAAAAAAAAAAAAAAGAAAGTGCATTACATTTCTATAAACAGAATCTAGGTAGAATTTTGTAGCTCAGTGGAAAAAGGAATGTTCAGTGCCAAAGACCATTGACTAGAATCTGACCATTTCACGAAACCCTTATGCACTTTTTTAATGTATTATTCTATTTCTAGCCTCAAGTGCTGGAAGTTAAAATGACAGAATAGCTTGAAAGTACCAATAAAAAATATGAAATTAAGATACTAGGGAGTATGGAGAGGGTAAAGAATTTGTTAAACACACTTGTAGATACTGGACGGCTCCTACCACTGCATAGGAGCTGTAGCCCTAACCATTAGGGTTATTAGGGACTGTTAGTATTTACCAACCAGAAATGTTTTCATTTATTTTGTCAGTGTTCGGAATTAAGAGTCCAAGATGAGAGGTCAGATGATCCAGAGAGGCTCATTGATTTTTAATACCAAATTAAAAATATATTAAATATAGTTTATTCTGATGCCTATAAATACTGCATAAAGAAAAGGAAGACATGAACACGATTTAAAGGGTTTTTTTTTTTCCCTTTTTACATTATACAAGGTAAGAGATCTCTGATTCCTGTAGAACACACATGAACACAAATATGCTATCTCTGATCTTATGTATTTAACCATCTAGGTTTTTAATATTATGAACTTTTCTTGATTTACTGTTCATTAACTCCTTGTGTCCACTTAATTATGGATAAAGCATTACAGCCACTGGAGCACATAAGCAGGCACAGGTCAGAAAGAAGGGTCTACAGCCTTTTTCTCATTTTGAGCAAAAAGCTAACTCACATGCTTAAATTTCAAGTTCAATAAAGATATTTTCCTCAGAAAAAATGTTTTTTCTGTCACAATTTGGGATTTTTCTGAATGAGATTTACTAACATATTTTTCATGCAGCCATGTATAAAAATAGAAAACCTGCAACTTTCTGATATTTTTGTAGACTTCTATTGGCTAAAATTGTATATACATTTCCATTGTTTGCATAATTCTATTAATACGTTCATAATAATACAGTTATAATTAACCTAATTATATATGTATATAATCACATCAGTAACTGCATTGATTAAATATATATATGTATTAATACAGCTACACAATGTATAATGTCTGTATAAATAATTCAAGCTCTTCTTAACCTAGCATTTGTCAGTTCACCCAAGTCCTTTTTGCGAAACTCATGCTAGCATAAGAAGTAACATGGGGAATAGGTTTAAAATGCCCTTGGTTTTGCTTCTCTCCTAAAAATATTTATGTAGAGGGAGAAGGGAACTCTGCACACTGTTGGGAATCCTTGCTACCTCTCCCAGACTGCCTGGGGGGCGGAGCACTGTCTGTACTTCACCTCCCTTTATCCACAGCACTGTGGATAATTTTGAAAGTCCTCATACACAACGGTCCATCTTCCACAATGTTTTAGGCTGTGCTCCCCACCTCCCACGAGTGGCACTAAAATGTGCTCCCATCTAAGTGAGCAAAGCTTTACATGAGTGCAGTCACGTACGGGGCCAGACCTCATCACTCAGATTCTGCTGGTCACTCTGGTCTTATTCTTGAGATAAACCACTAATTTAACTGTTTCTTTCATAGGCTTGTACTTGTAGATTGCTAATTATGGTTTAATCTGGTTTTCCCAGGGAAGGACAGAGTTTATGACAGCTGCCATTCGGGATAGAAAATCCTCAGTCATGTTCCCGATAAATGGAAAAGTATTTTCCATGTCCAGAACTGATAAACATATGCAACAATTCCATATACTTAGCTGTTTCCCCTAACTGTCCTTTGAACGTGCTGTAAATTTAATTTTCTTTTCTAAGGGAAAAATTGACTCATTATCACTCTGGTTAAAGCAGTTGTCTTTCCTAGCATAGAGGCTTTTTCCATTATTAAACTGAACTGTTAGAAAATTAAGTAATGTTAACAAGAAATTTCTCCTTAATATGCAATAAATATAGGCTGTTGGAATGATAAAAACAGTTTAGTTCAAACAATTTAATTAACATCCTTACAAGGATCACTGAAAATAAAGTGCAAAATAAAATAAAATCACTGTCATGATCCTGACCCTGTGTTGCAAATTAAAAACACAGTAAAGAGTCATAAATTTCAGCAGCTCAATTTGGGTTCACTTAATAGAACTATGACAAAAGCAAATGTTTTGTCACTTTCAGACGGTTGCCAGGAAAAATTGTAGTGCATAATTAATGATAATCCACTCTTTAATTTTTATATATAAAGGCACAGGAAGTTGCCACTGATAGCACAGAAATAATATCATTTTCAGTGTTAAAGCAGTAGAACTGTTTCATCTAAAACAATGAGGGAAGGATAATGGAAGGTGTCAGAGGCACAATAAATAAGATTAGAGTGGACAAGGAGAAGTGAAAAGTATTAACTGCATTGAAATTTTCAATTAGAAAGGCAAAGCAAATCCTTTATGAATCATCCCCTCCACCTTCTTTTAAACCTTTCTGAATAAATGCAGTTGAATTGCCTGAATACTAGTTAGTACCAAATCAAGCTCTTTCAGAGGAATGAATTATGGTGTTATGTTGTTACTCTGGACACTTAAGTCATTTCTAAGAACACAGCTAGGCTTCAAGATGTTGAACACCTGTGTTTGAAAGACTAGTGGTAATTAGCTGGTCACCTTGCTAGGCAGACCTGAAACATCAGAACATCAGCTAAGCAATGACAAAATACATTATGTGCTGGATGCTATGAATCACATTGCTTTCCTAGTTTCGTTACATGGACGGTGTTTCTGGGTAATGCATCCTGCCAAATATGAGGACTACAGAAAAGCCAACACGAGGTGAATGATTAGGTGAAGACAGTTTTCATCAGCTCACTTCTGATATACATGTAACATGAATTGACATTGAATTTTCTCTGTAACGAAGCAAGTTTATCCACATGAGCCTTCTAATTTTGTCTCTCTTTTACTTGCTTAGAAAATGTGACAATTGTTTCTTCTGTCCAAGGACAATTTCATCTGCCCAGACATGAGGGCAGGCTCAGCAAGCAATAGGGACTGTGATTTTTAAAGCAACTGTGTAACAGGAGGTGTTGGGGTCCAATCACCGTCAGTTACTATGCCTACAGATTGGGTATTTTTTTCTCTTTTGAGGCAGCAGTCTCTGGGATCACCATCACCTTGAACTGTAGGACTTTGACCCTTTGTCTTGGAGCCATGATTTATACCAAACCTCGGCCTTCTATCTGAGTGAACAGGACACCTGCCTAGGTGTTTTGCCACCCAAAACACAGCCACTCTCTTATCAGATCTCTTAAGATCATATGTGAGGATTAGCTCCAGAGTGGAACATTTTATAGATATCACTAAGTGGGCTTTTCACCTTCCTAGTAAAAATTTTGGGTTTTGCCCACCCCCACCCCCCCTTTTTTAATTACCTGTAATGTCTTGGAATCCTGAAAATAATTGTCAATTAATGTGTGAAACACATAGGAGTCCTGAGCTGGCAAAATACCAAGTCCTTAACAGGAGATATTTAGGGATGCCTTTAATATACCTAATCAATGTGCATGCCATGCTGTTTCCAAGAAGTGCCAAAGCTGTTCAGTTTGTTCTCTTTATTGGAATCTTTTTTGTCTTCTTTAGTGAATCCTCAGCTGTGTCTCAGATTCCCAGCATCCTGCACTGAAGACATGAAATGCTGCTAAAGTTATTATCCTGTATATAAGTAATATCCACAAAACTTTCTCTTCCACCTGTGAAGAACTGGTATGTTAAACAGATTATTCACAAGACCTGCTTTCCTGTAATAAACCTAAAAAGGGAGACTGAAATAAGCATGCTTTCCAAATACAATACTTAAGTCTAGATAGAATTTCTGAGCAATATTTCATGCCTCTTGTCAACACATGTGGATAAAATGCTGTGTCAGAGACCTAGCATGGTAGAGAGGTGAGAGTAAGAGACAGTCCAGAATTTATTAGTTACAGGGGCACTATGAGTCTATCTATGCTAATAAACTCAGTGTGCAAATGCTGTTATCCTCCACAAGAGGCTGATCGTCCCCAAACTGCCCACTAGCTATGGCCATTGGAAAGTCCAGCTTCTGCATGGCACCCATGAAGTCCTTGAGAGACCACTGGCTAATGTAAGCAATTTTCACAGGTTAGAGTTTGGAGGACTGTGAGCCACTTCTCAGTAACATTCCAGGGACTGTTTAATTTACTAGCACAGATGACTAGCCTATAGGCCTACTCCCCTCATTTTTATATTTGAAGCGTTGTGCACCATAAGAGGAATCAAATGAAAGTTGTAACTGTGGGCCACTCCTACAACTCACTCCTACAACATGAACTTTCCCAGCTAGGTTGCACAGATGGATGATGTGATGAAGCACATCTTCAGAACTCCCCTTAGCCCCCAGGAGCAGAATTTACTAACTAAATCCCTTCTACCTTTTATCTCTTAGTTGTCATCTTTATCAGCACACACCATTAGAATCACAAGCAATTAGCTCCATTGTATGCTGTACTTACACTCCCTAGTGTTTGTTTTCTACCCAGCTGAACCCGTGTCAGTTGAATGCTGACATCCACCTTTGACAGACAGATTCCACCATCCCTAAATGGATCCATCTCAACATATGTGCTACACTTGCGCATAAGCACCATATCACTAGCATTCAGAATGACCTTAGCAGTCTTCCAATTTGCGCTCTTTGTGGCCTTATCTGGCTAGGCTTACTCAGCGCCTCTGCACTAAATTTTCCTGCTGCTCTTTTAACTACTAGATAGCTGCGAAGTGTGTGAGGAACTCTTCCTTTTGCTGCAACATGATATTCAGGACAGTACTATCACCAACCCAATGGATTGTCAGAAAAGCTGTTGTGTATGGCAGAAATGTGTATGGCAAACATAATTATTTTTTAAAAGAGCACAACAAATGCCTTCATTAACATTTGCAACCAGGCTGGCTTTATAGACAGACTATTGGTTACAATGTGTACTGTTGGTTGACAATGTGCACTGTGTCTGCCGGCTATACTGCAGATTAATTTATTTTTGTCTTGATTTTTCTTATCCAAAGAGTAAGTCACCAATATTTGGGAAGAAAGGTAAAAATAAATAATATTGTTCCTTTGTTCATCTGTGTCTTGATAAAATATGCTAAAATTGATTCCCTGATAAGTTGTAATTCAGTGATGAGGTTTCTGACACCCAAAATGTCTTAAAAACTCACATGAAACAAGTATCTTGTATACTTTAACTGTGTATGTTCTTAGGTTACTTAAAATATGCAGCATATCTGTTTTAAATTTTTATGTCCTAAGTTTATTGAAGTTTTCTTTGAGCTGTTCTGAGAGAGGACATCTTGTGTACCATTCTTACCCCAAAGAGGTCAGCTTCAGTGTTAATTGTTCTTTTATCTGGGGTTAATATAAAATTCTTACCTGTTTCAAGTTTGATAATAGAGGTATTGAACAGACTAGTAAACCCCTTCCCTGATTCCTGTCCATTCTGAACTTCTGAAAGCAGAGAACAGTATTAAGGCACCTGATAACAAATAACCTTCAAACCTGAAACTGAACATGTTAAAAACTGTTAAATGTAGAGTTAAAAATAAAATGTGAATTCAATAACTATCTTGGCACATTCCCTTACCAAGGCCACTTCTACTTCTATGTGAAATTTTAGGTGGAATGGGGAATGCTGAACCAACCAACAGCAAGGATCAATATTTTAATTTACATAGGACATTTACATGGTGGGTGAGATAAATGGCTGGATATTTCCCTTTTCCTGTTATAGGAACCAGCTCAAAGAGGCTGGAGTGTAGGCAATTAGTTTTAGTGTCACTGGTAATCTTAAAAAGGCCCAACAATTTTAAATGCTGCCTGTGCCTGTCTTCTGTCTTAGCTATTCATACCGGCATTTTAACAAATTTCAGTTCCATTGTTCATACATGGAACCACTTTTATATCATGTAATCCAAAATCAGTTCTGAATACATGATAGTTCTGTGAATACTTCAGCGAATATTTCTAATTTTGTAGGAAATGGGGCTTTTTCCAGCTGCATTTATTCTTCTTACAGCTTCTGTGAAATTGTGCAGGTCTTGTGGCGTTTCCTCATCAGGCTTAAACACCAGGCATTGTGCTTCCTCTGTGGGTCTTACATGCATGTTTGTGTGTGCAATAGAACTAGAAACGTGCTAATAATGACAAAAATTTCCTTTTAAAAACCCACTTTAGTGACTTGTTTATAAGTACCTGGAGTGGCATTTGGTTGGAAGGCTTTGCCCAAGTTTCCCCAAGGGAGGGTTACCCTAAATGTGAACTCCTAAATCTCAAGTACCGTGTGCCTCCAGATGCACTTTGGATATGACATGTGCTTTTTAAAATATTGATCTTGTTTTCTTTTTCTTGTGTAGAATTCCAAATATATAAAGTCAGTGCTGGCTGGACTTCCCCATAGATTTCTTTCTCTTTCTAAGTCTGCAGTCAACATTCACTTTCCAAACTTCTTGCAAGGGAAATAGATATCTCAGTATCAAAACCCTCTGACTTTATGGGTGTAGCTTGTATCATAAGTAACATTCATATCCCTGGGTATTTCTCAGTAAAGAGAAATAGGTTGCACACTGATGCGTCCGTGTGCAACTCCTCTGCCCTCTCTGGCAGGCCACGGTGGAGGATGTCTGTCTGGCAAAGCACAGGTTTCAAACATTGCAGCCTGGCCCTACCATGGGGGAAGTGCTGCCCACCCTCCCCTTACAGTTCCCCACCTCCCTTCCTCAGCTCATCAAGCAGGTTTTGCCTGAGCCTTTTGACCATTTTAGCCAGAGCTCTCTGGAAACCAGCCAGCAGAAAGTCCTCCATCTCCAGCAAACTCTTCAGTGGAGCTTGCAAGACATTTGAGCCCCACAAGGCCCCTTTGGGCTGGAGAAGCAAAGAGAAGGTGAACTGCTCTCCCCACTTGCTTCCCCCAGCTACACCCCTGGGACCTAAATGGCTTGCTGCAGGCTTGCTAAGCTGCTCCTCATGCACTGCTGGTGCTGAATTGCTGGTCTACTGCAGTAGGACCTGGCTATGTACAATGAACCAGCTGCAGGAGCCACCTGATCATAATGAAAGTCATAACGAAGGAAGGGAACAAGGGGAGAAAGGAAGGGAAAAGCCAGTTGATAAACATTCCATAATACTTTTATAAGCCCAACCAAGAAATGTATGCTGTGTTTAGTGGGCTAACAAAGCTCAGCATCACAGACCCTAGTAAATGGTTACTCTACATTCACTCACCATGACGAACTGTGAAGATATGGATTGGGATGGCTAGTACATAAAAATTTTAAAAGTGAGAGTCATTTGGAAATATAAAGAAGCTCAAACATTATTTTTCTTGTGCTCAGTCCAAGAGAAAATAGATGCAGTACTTTTATTATGTCTATGTGTGTGCATGTGTTTGTACATTTGGATGTATGTAACAGCTTTTATCTTTCTAAAGCACAAAGTGCTTTCTTACTTTCTTAGCAATAGTGACAGTGCAGATAATGATTTTACTTCTCCAACATATATTTCTGTTCAAATTGTACTGAGTTTCTGAAGTACATTTTAAAACCCAGTGTGGACAGAAAAGCATTTTCATGCTACTAATTTATACATGTATAAGCATTTGGAATAGGGAGACTTCAGGTATTCCAGCTATTGCATAGCACCTTGCATAACAAGGTCCAAAAATCATTCACAATGACATGGTTTGGTTTTGGGTTTTCAGGTGTGCTTGACTTCTGGTTTTCAAAGATGTGTAAGGTACTGTTTTTCCCTCTCTGCAGTCTTCTGTATTAAGCAATAGAACTTACTGATTGATGGAGGAAGAGTTATTTGAAATAATTATTTTTTTCCATAGGTCCTTCCCATCTGACCTGCAAAATATGGGGGCATAGGGCAGGATTCTGAGAAAAGCTCAGCTGTTTGGGCTGAGATTTTTTTTGTGCTTTGGGAAAAGGGTTCTATGGTCTGCCCGTTTTATGCCTAAGAGAGTGTATCTTGAGTGGAGAGGGGGCAAAAAGGACTCTGAGCCACTTTGAATACTCCTGCTTTCCTGAATTCTGTTGTGAATGAGTCTCCTAACAGCACTGGTGTAATTGTGATTGCAGTGATAGGGGAAAATGAGCTCTTCAGTGTTGCTTTAACTCAGTTCCTCCACAGCCAGCCTGCTGGTTCTTTACAGACTTCGCCTCATGCCTCAGAGAAGCACTGGATTTGCAAATTTTGCTCCTGAGTTTATCCCTGGAATTTAATTGAACCTTTCACTTTCATCATAACAAAGATATTTGCTATACCTTAATCCAAAATCCATACGCTAAAGACTCAGTAAACTACCTTTTTTTCCCTTGGATATTCAGGAGGATTTTATATCTTTGTGTGAATAATATCTCTCTGCAAAGTGGCTAATAGTTTCATCTGCTTTTATATTAGCGGTAATAATAGTGTTGCAAAAGAAGCCGTTTTTGGCAATACAATTGAGAGGTTTACAGCAGTCATAGCTTTTAAGATCCCAGTTTAACACAGCATTTAAGCACACACTTACAGTAAATGATCTGAAGCAGCAATGCTGGAGCAAAAGTACCAGTGGGCCTTTTAAACAGTGACCCACATACCTCTTTGGAGGATGTCTACTATTTTAAAGTTGTTTAGATACTGTCCTGGAATAATTTGAAATACAGAGCTCTTTATTTTGGGGTCAGCCCTATGCTATGGTAGTTTGCCCACCACAAGAGTAGCCAGATACAGCTTACAGCTCTGAAGGAAATTACACATAGACATACACAACTTCTCTGTGGGCTATTTTCAAAGACCACACCACAGAGTTTGCTGCCCACCACTGTACAGTTTTACTTCACAAAAAAAGTAGTATTAGAAAACCAAACAGAGCATTTAAACTGGAATCTTGTGAGATCTCCATCCCTTTGCCCACTGATTTCACTCTCCCTTCTATCCCCACACTCTTCCACCCCAGTTCTCAATTTTGACCATGTCGCAAGTCTCAGGAGGTTCTGTGGCTACCTTTCCTATGGGACTTAACAGATTAAAGGACCCACAGATAACCTGATCTTTCTGGTAATACACTGAATATTAAAGTAAAATATTATATATCTGTCAAGACAGGACTGTTAAGAAACCAGATCTGTGTACATGCTTGAATATATATATGCAGAAAATAATAATGTAGCTAAAGATTGAAGAGCCCAGAGAGTGAAGAATAAGTGGAAAGTGATTAAATGGTAAGTGATATCTTAAAAGCATATGAGAGATTTTAAAAGGATCCATGCAGAAAACAAAGAGCTATTAGTTAAAAAAGGTAAATTGCAGATAGCACTACTCTAATATCAGTCCCACAATAGCCATCAGAGATGAACCAGTAATGTAATTTCTTTTAAATGGATGCTATTCTAGTCACACTTATCATCTGCAGAGAAATATTTCTAATATCTATACCAGATGATAAAACTATTTTCATTTATTATTGTACTAGATTTTTTTCCCAAGGTTCCTACCATATTTTCTTCTTTCTGCATGTAATTTTTTTTGCTTCTGTAACAAACATTGATCTTGCAAAGTTGCCTCATTTTGATTTTTTTATATAAGACTCAAATGTTAATAGACATCAAAGAAATAGGAAATATTGTCTTGCTTCAAAAATGAGATAAGCCTTTCTGAATCTCATACTATATGTAAACACACATATAAATGCTCAGTATGTGATGTATATTTATGATGTATAATTTAGATATATCTAAAGTAAATATTTTTAGTCACTTCTGTGGTAGTCAATACTCCTCTCAACATTTTAACAGGACTATCTGGTTTACTTATTTCTAAATGAAAAATAAAACTTAAATAATTTTTAGAAATGGATTTCTGCCAAGTTAATGAGTGATGGATCATGGTGAAATAATGCAATAAGTACATACTGTGGCCTTTTGGGAATAAAGCAGGGTTTTTTTTTTTCCATTTTGTACATTAGAACCACTTTGTAGATCAGACTTCACCTCCATTCTCAGTGGCGTTTAACGCCACCATCTGATTATCATGCCTCTGATATAAATAAACAGATGTTAGCAGCATTGGAGAAGACATAAATGAACCCCAACATTAGTCCTGTGATAGAATCTATAAAAAGTCTGCTGTGTAGAGAGCTGAGAAGAGTAATTTCTGTTTTCCGGTCAGTAATTGGAGAATAAGATGCACCATGCTTCAAGGCCTTGAAAGCTTGTTTTATAATGAGACTAACAAGCTAAAATCATTTATTTTATCAGGGTAAAGGTAGGGACGATTTGACTGTGATCTGCGAATACCTGTGTAAGGAAGATATTTCTGGTTGTAGAAGGTTCTGTAATCCAGTAGAATAAAGTGTAATGAGATTCCATGTTTGAAAACTCAAAGCTATACACATTCAGACAAATATTACAAGAGAAAAGTCAATTTACATTGGAATAACTAAGCTAGAGACCTCTTGGATTCTTTATCACTGTGTAGGATACATGCTTTGCACTGAAAAAAAATGATAACAGCCCTTGCTTCCCCAGGGGTTTATTTTATGGTCTTGTGCCTATCTTCACGAAACAAGCCTTACCCTTCTTGCAGTACAGCAGTTGGGCTCATTGAGGCAGAAGAGCAAAATAGTCAACCACAGTTTTCACCAAAGATATTTGGTGCTTCTATGTTTACGTAAGAGATGAATACTGACAAGATACTGTTTTCCCTTAACTAGGTCTTCCCTGCTGCTTAATGTATGCTTGCAAGTACAGGAGATTCAACTAGAAAATTCTTTGGTACACTGATATTTCTAGTTCATTGTTGATTGTAATATCTGGGTTTGTTAATATGAGTCAGTGATCTTATTTAAAGCAGCTACAAACCTTAATACCCAAGATCTTTTTCTGTAGGATGTACAAAGAGATGTCAATTTCTGATTTAATGACTGTTCTTCAGGAAAAAAAAATCACAAAATAAATTCCATATTTAAAAAATGTATACAATTATGCTGTTATGAATACATGGATATTCAAAAAAGGATAAATAAAATGACCTTTTGTCATGACATTCTATATATTACATTGCCATAAACCGTCTCCAAATTTTTCCTCACTTCTTACCTCCCTTTTCAGTTTCAGGCCCATATTTATTAACTAGTCTTGTAAAACCTTTCAGAAGGTAGGTGCAAAACATTTCATACCAGCTAAACTATAAAGAGAAAACAAATTAAACAGAATAATTGAAAAAATAATGGAAATCAATCAGTAATGCAAAATGGAATACTTTTTCAAACCGATGTAGTTAAAGTGTCCTGTTTTTAGACACAAAGAGATATTTTGAGGTAATTCTTAAAAAAGTATTAGGGTAGGATGCTTCATTCTGTAAACCTGATATTATTACATTTTAGCTGAAGCATACCAATTGATTCTACAAGTCGTTAGAATTTTTTTTCCAAATTAGTTATGGTAAACTCGTTTTTCCTCCTTCAAAATCAAAGCGTAACCTATCCCATCTCCCTTGAGCTTTTTATCTTTAAGAAAGTCCCAATCATATCCCATAAAAATAACTCCAGTGTTTCCACTTTCAGTAATTGGATGGATAGAATTAATAAGACCTTGGCCAGATAGCAGTATTTGGTTTAGATTCATTGTATTTTTCTCTAGATTAGAGTTCCGTGAAACCATCTGATCTGACTATGAAAAAAGTGATTTTACAGTGTTTAAAATATGAAGCATATCAGGTTCTGAGAGTTTACATTTATCTAATGCATTGAAAATACAGAAGATTGTGTGCTAGAAGACCATTCCAGAGATTTGACTGTTGTAGCACTTCCACTTGCAAACTGTAGTGATATCACTTTTGTGAAAAACAGATACCTGTAAAACACCTTTTAAAACATCATTTGAATTTTCCATTAATAAAGCATTAAACACTTTTCTCAGACTGCCTGCTGAAAAGCAATAAGGAAAGTGACTGTACCTTCTAATAAAATACAAGTCTCTCCTGATTCCCAAACCAGAATTTACTTACAATGCCATTTAAAAAATCTCACAGTCTTGAGAAATTAAAAACGTTGTTTCTCAGGTTCCACCAGTGTTGGCAGCAAAGCGTATTGAACAATATCAAAGCAGTATCATAAATGATGTGAACGATTTGCAATGACAGAAAAGAACTTTGCTCCCGTGTTTCCAGGACAAGGACTGCAGGTGCTCAGCTGGGAGGGTGTGAGGGAAGGGGAGAACAGAATTTGCCTCCCGTGCAGCCCTTTCACCCTGGACAGGCTACAGAGCTTTAGGGCATTCAGGGAAAATAAACAGACCCCTTTGTTTTTTCATATATTGAGTAGTCTCCATCCTCTTTCTTTCTGTACAGTGTTTGGGATACAGAAAAGTACTGCACTCAAGGAGCATATTTCCACAGATGTTTATATTTGTTGCCTGCCTCAGTAGATGTTTATATACACAAGTACACATGCAGACACATGCACAAACATGCCTTACAGCCTGCCGTTGAAACCTAGTCAAGCAGCCTTTCAGTCATTTATTCAAGTAAGTACTTCAGAGCCACTCTGTCTTTTGAGTCACATCTAAGACAGTTTCTGAGCATTGCATTTAAAAAACTAGGTTGTTAGAGGCACCACATAATCTGCAAATGCATCTAAATCCCAAAGAACTCATGGCATTTTTGCAGAGAGTAAAAAACACTGGTCACAGTGAACTGTCATATTCCAGCTGAGTAATTCCTTGCTGCTTACACATTTTCTTAGTATATTCTCAATAGTATTTTTGATATATATATGTTAAATCTTTATACCTCTGTTGTGACTCTGTTCCAATGAAAGAATGGGAAAAAGTAATTTTTACTTTTCTTCAGTGAAAAAAACACAAGGCAGAAATCCTGTGGAATGTTTTATGCTTTGTGTTGGATGCAATCATATGTGCAACAATCAATTTATTTTTCTGTTTCTGAACACTTCTCAGCCCAATAGTGCTGTAGAAATAATTAATAAAAAGAAGAAATCTGTTCTCACCTTTTGCTTTTGCTAATAACATTTTGTTTAATGGGTGTGTCAGACGTTCATACAACATAATGATATATTGAAACAGAGATATTGAAAAATGTACCAGTCTGCCTGAAAGTTATTTGTTTTGAACAGTTACACATATTAATTTATCTGCAGCCCAGGAAATCAACTAAGATAAAGGAAAAGTGCTTTTCTATTTACTTGATGTTGGTGTCACCCAACATAATAGTATTGCTATCTCACTGATGAGGCAAAAACACTCTTAACATAGAATCATAGAACAGTTTGGGTTGAAAGGGACGTTTAAAGATCATCTAGTCCAACTCCCCCTACAATCAGCAAGATCAGGTTGCTCAGAGCTCCGTCCAACCTGACCTTCAAAGTTTCTAGGGATGGGGCACCTACCACCTCTCTGGGCAACCTGTTACAGTGTTTCACTACCTTCAGCATAAAAAATTTCTTCCTTGTATCTAGTCTAAATCTACCCTCTTTTAGTTTAAAATCATTACCCCTTGTCCTGTTGCAACGGACCTTACTAAAAAGTATGTCCCCATCTTTCTTATAAGACTCCTTTACGTATTGAAATCCTGCAATAAGGTCTTCCAGAGCCTTCTATTCTTCAGGCTGAACAGCCCCAATTCTCTCAGCCTGTCCTCATAGGAGAAGTGTTCGTTTTTGTGACCCTCCTCTGGACCCACTCCAACAGGTCCATGTCTTTCCTGTGCTGAGGGCTCCAGAGCTGGACGCAGTGCTCCAGGTGGGGTCACACCAGAGCAGAGCGGAGGGGGAGAATCACTTCCCTCAACCTGCTGGCCATGCTTCTTTTTATGCAGCCCAGGATACAGTTGGCTTTCTGGGCTGCGAGCACATGTTGGTTCGTGTCCAGCTTGTCATCTACCAGTTATCCCAAGTCCTTCATCACAGACTTCTCTCAACCCCTTCATGTCCAAGCCTGTATTGATACTGAGGGTTGCTCTGGCCCACATGCAGGCCCTTGCACTTGGCCTTGTTGAACCTCACAAGGTTTACATGGGCCCATTTCTTGAGCTTGTCCATGTCTGCCTGGATGTGTCAGCTGCACCACCCAGCTTGGTGTCATCTGCAAACTTGCTGAGGGTGCACTCAATCCCACTGTCCATGTAGCCGACAAAGATGTTAAGCAGCATCGTCCTAATATCCTGAGGGACACCACTTGTCACCAATCTTCATCTGGACATTGAGCAGTTGACTGTTAACCTCTGGATGTGAACATCCAACCAATTCCTCATCTACCAACCAGCCAACCCATCAAATCCATATCTCTCCAATTTAGAGAGGGGATGTTGTGGGGGACCATATTAAAGGCCTTACAGAAGTCCAGATAGATGACATCCATTGTTCTCTTATCCACTGATGTAGTCACTCCATCATAGAATGTTGGTCAGGCAGGACTTGCCCTTGGTGAAAACATGCTGGCTACCTTGAATCATCTCCCTGTCCTCCATGTGCCTTAGCATAGCCTCTAGGAGGATCTGTTCATTGACCTTCCCAGGCACAGAGGTGAGGCTGACAGGTTGGTAGTTCCCAGGGTCCTCCTTTCTACCTTTTTTTAAAATGGGTGCATTGTTTTCCTTTTTCTAGTTCCCAGGGACTTCACCTGACTGCCATGACTTTTCAAAGATCATGGAGCATGGCTTAGAAACTACATTTAGCAAATTCCCTCAGGACTCTGGGGTGCATCTCATCAGATCCCACAGACTTACGTATGTTCAGCTTCCTCAGGTGGTCACAAACCTGCTCTTCTCTTATAGTGGGAGGGACTTTGCTCCCCCAGTCCTTGTCTTGTGGTTCATCCACTCAAGAGGTATGGGAAGAGAGGTTGCCAGTGAAGACTGAGGCAAAGAAGGTCTTGAGTACCTCAGCCTTCTCCTTGTCCATTTTGCCAGTTGTGTTCATTGTGGGGGGTATACTTTCTTTGACCTTCCTTTTCTGGCTGACTTATCCATATGCCCTTCACCATGACTCAGTGCATGTTCAGATGGAAAATATGAAGTACTACAATAGACCGCATGCCCTTGAAAAGCAAAAAGTGTAATTCCAGAGTGATTTAAGCCTTTCAGAAGGTCCAGCTGAAGTAATCTTATTCTGTGGTGGTAGGACTTGCAACAGAGCTAATCATTTAACTGTTGAAAATATCTAAGGGTCTTGGACCTATGACAGATATTCTTTTGCAAAACAGCCTTAACACCAGACTGCATGTCTGGCAGGCAGCATGGCAATTTCATTCCAACAGTAAACCTCTCCTAGCAGAATTTTTTCTTAGTGAGTTAGAATCAGAATTTGTCCCGCTTGCACTGTTTATAGAAAATAAAATGTAGAATTTGGAGTAGTGATCATGAGGTCTCCGTTTACAGTCGTTCTCACTCTTCCATTTGTCTGTATATGGAAAACAATGTGTTTGTTTTCTTTTTGGCATGTTAGGTATGTTTGTATTCCATCCAGAACTGCTGGGGTCTTATTAGGAAACACTCAGTTTTCATATTATTAGAATGTACTATACCCCTGAGAAGTCTATTAAATTCCAAGGTGTCATGGGAATCCCCCATAATTCAGCTCTCTTGGGGCCAGTGGAGGAACAGGGTGGATTTTGGTTAATAACTACTTAGGTATTTGTTAGTAAAGTTGCAGCCTTCCATTTTATCATGCTTTGATTTCAATATGCTTATGCGTTATCAGATTTTCAGCTGTTACTGAAGGATAGTATTCACATACACTTTTTCCTCCTGATCAATAACCCTAGGATGTGCCTTGAAGAGTAACAGCTGTCCATCGGAGGCAGTCTGTGCTGATGTACTGGTGTTGAGTTGGATCAGAGAGCATTCCTCAACACATTGTGTTACTGCCCACGCTTGTCCCCAGCCACAGAACAGGTTGTCACGTTGGCCCCAACTGTGGAGAAGTAAATTGTTAGCATTGTCATATGTATTACTCTGCTATAAAAAGTGTAATTTACGTATTCAGTTAACATGAGCCACGGTTGTAAGGGCTGCCATTTGATTTTCTAAACTGCATGAGCATTCATAATCAACTTGTAAAAACTGGGCCATGATGCATTAGGCGCTATTAAGCCATCATTTACAAACACTTTGAAATACCGCCGAGTTCCTTTATGCTTAAAAGAGGAAATAACTGATGTATTTCAGTTTGGTAACATTTGATAAATTCATGCAAGGAAAGCCTAAAAGCACTGTTAATTAATCAAAATCAAACTAATGGAGCAACTACATTTATGAATCAAGGGGGAGGGGAGATTTTTAATAGAGCTCAGGGGAGTCAGAGTCCCAACTTCCACTGAATTTAAATGGGAATTTGCTGCCTAGATGCCTTGGGTGTTTCTAAAAACCTTAGCCTAAGCCACTGTTTATGCAGTCCTTTCTCATCCTCATTCAGAAGTCACTGCTGATGAAGTAACAGTTATTATTTAATGGCATTATTTGTGTATATGCATTTAGCATCTTGTGTGTGTCATATGAACACTAAAAGTGAGTTCCACTGTTTCCTAGAGCTCCTCAAAATAAACAGATTTTAGGATACCCTCTAGTTTTTCAAATATACCTTTCTAAATGAAATTTATGAGAAAATTCAAAGGTACATTGAGCAAGGTCATGGACAATAGTGTGGTGAACCATAAGGGTTCAGCATTTCTGTAGAACTTTAAAAGAACGCTTCCACTGCTATGTGCTAAATATAAATTAACTTAATCTTATAAGGACTTTATTGCACTGAAACTTACAAGTGACACCATTTTTGGAAAAATATCATACATTTTGAACTGAAAACTCCTAGCCAAATCTGTGTGTATGACTTCCGAAATTTCTTTCGAAATTGAAGCCATTGTTAATTTTTTCACAAATATTTGAGCATGATAGACATTTAGAGCTACCTTATTGATTGTTATTAAAAAAGTATTTTAGCACAGATTTTTTTCAACAGAATGGTATCTACTATGAATACTATACTAATTTCTATCAAACATTTTGCTTTCCAGCTTAAAAAAAAAATAAAAACAAAACAAAATATACCACAAAACTGAAAATCTCATGGCTGCCAGTTTTATGAATCAAAACACAGTTGGTTTTTTTTGATTTGTAAATGCTTCTGTGGTGCTTGGCAGGGGGTGCAGGGGATGTGGCAGACCTCCAAAGCAGCAGAGCAGTCACATTGCCCAGGGTACAACTGTCTGAACCCACCGCAAATGCTCTTCTGCTCATTCAACAACCCTAGCACACTTTGAGGGAGGTACACATTTCTGAAATGCAACTAACTACCTAGAGATATGGCAGCAGTTCTAAATTAACAAAAAAAAAATTGTCTTGATGACAACTTTGAAACGAAGAACTTGTGAACTGTTCAGTTGTAGCTAGGTATCTTCCCTGAATCAGGTTCATATCAAAGGCACATAGGAGTCTGAAAGTCACTAATTTTAGATAATAAATGTTGTAGCAAGTACTTCTTGGGACATATTTGAAACTAATTTTTAGAGACTTCAAGTGGTGCACTCCTGAAAGACAGAAGAAATGTTACAGATGTCAAGACTGGCTAAGAAGTTGATAAGTAAAGCTGATTTTAATGAATTAGTGTGCATTGGGCTTATTTACTGACCATTTTAAAGACAGTGAGAATGTGACAAACACCAGGACAGTGATATAGTTTATTTCCAGAAGAGTTGTCTTTATTTGTACTTCATGAGCAAACCACAGTATTTTTTTTTTTAGTCAGTAGCTTCCACTGAAATCTTAAAAAATGCTTTTCTGAGCTACCGGCTAAACACATGGGTATTTAAAGTATGCTAATATGGTATTGTTTGTTTGTCAGAACATGAAATATGACAAGCTTTCCTCTTAGTAGTTTGGATTTTACAAGTGCCCACTACAGTCTAAAACTAAAGGTTACATGAAAGAGATTGCCAGAACTTTCTAAGTTGTACACAAAAGTTGGAAGGTTGCTTGTTTTGGATGGAAGGTACTAGCTAACAGCTTTTTAAGACATTTGAAACTAAGTTTTGAGAACTGTAGGTGGTGTCGTTTTGGATATCACAGAACAAACAAGAAATATGCTGGATCACATTGCATAATATGTCCCAAAGTCACATATGTACTACACAGTTATGCCTGCTGCTATGAAAATTTGCCTCTAAATCTCTGAACATTTGTGTCTGAAAATCTGAATCCTGAGAAGTAAATTATTCTAATCAGAATAGCAACTGTAGGTTTTCTCAGGCTGGGTTGTAAACAAGTGTTTGTTAGTCAACTGGACCGTATCTACAATTCTTTTTAGGGATGCTAAGCAAGGGAATTTGGGATTGATAGTTCATACATTTGCATTGTTTTTATTTTTTCCTTTAGTATAACAAAAAAAGAGT
The DNA here is from genome assembly GCF_963921805.1 of Phalacrocorax carbo. NCBI lineage: Eukaryota > Metazoa > Chordata > Aves > Suliformes > Phalacrocoracidae > Phalacrocorax > Phalacrocorax carbo. Next base: position 84,576,965 of record NC_087515.1, on the reverse strand, counting down.
AACCACATTCAGACAATTCTCACTTGTTAATTTTGTTTTGGATGTAGGCATGAAGAGGCCCTAGTAAAATCAATGAGTGTTGAGTATCTAAATAACTAAAGAGAAATACAAAGAACAACTGGGCATTCCCGACAGTGCTCCACATCAAGTAATTTCAAGATCCAGAATTCAGAGCTGTATTTCTATCTATCTTACCATGGATAAGAACCATCCATGTATAATATAGGGACAGTGAGACAAGAGAAAAATTACAGTTTTAGAGGCTGTTCTCTCAGCCTTCTCACTTCTGTTCAATGTCAGAAGAAACTGAGCTGAAATGTAAAAAGCTTATGACATTTGAACAACAGGGGAGAGAAAAGACTGGGAGAGGGGGAATCGAGACTGAATGCTACAGTGTCACTCTGCTAGTTAACGTTCAATAAAACTTTCACAAACCACCACAAATCACTCTACACATTTCATCATTTGAAGCCTTTTTATTTCATGTTTTCTGAGCCCCTGAAGAGTCATTTTAATTCCTTTCTTGTGACGTTTTCCTTTGAGACCCAGAAGCAGGAGAAAAAACTTGAAACCCTATAACAAAAAAGCATGTTTGTATTCTTTTGTTTTTTAGAGGGAAGTGGATAAAAAAACTTAAAAAAAAAAAACACCACGAACCAGCATTCTATTTGTAAGAGTTGCAAACCCAGAAAATACCTGCCTAAACTTCAGCTACTCAAGTTTTTCTTTCTTCTATTGCAAGAATAACTTTGCAGACCTTAAGAGCACTACATGCGAAAGCCCAGCAGCTGAATTTTAGAGAGGTCTAGGTACCTTTCCTTTAGATACGTCTCTCTGAAAAATTATAGATAGTATATTTTGCTAATTAGCGCTTCCCTTCCTGTCCCTTCCCTTCCCCATTGGATAGTGGAAGAATGAACTATTGCAAGACTCCAGCATTCAACTACCACTGAAACACTGTTGACTGAGCATTTCTTTAACATGAAAATAAATTTTCTACAAAGTCATGTGGTTTTCTGGTTTGTGTTTGTTTTTGTTTTGTGGTACATTTCCCTGACTGAATTTTCTAATTGAAAAATCAAGATATGTCATTTTAGGTCAAAGGTCAAATCCTAAAATGTGCAGTTCCAGTCTGCTGTATAGTGCTTAATTGGTGCTTTCCCATAGTAATTCATTATGATATAGCAGCTGTAGGCCAGACCACTGTTACTTTGATGGGTGAAGATCTCCAGCTGATTACATTACTGACAGAAAAATACAGATTTGTTTGAGCTAAGCAAGTTTAGGGACACCATGTGAATTAAGCCATTGAAGCAATGTGCTGTCTAGGTACCCAATATGGAAAATCAGTGGCTCAGTAATAACTATAAGATATAGGCAACAGGTATCAATAAGAAAAATCTATCAACTGTGAATTTACTTGAAGCAAAGCTTTTTAGACTGGTTAAATATGTCAAAATGAAATATTTGAATGTAGTAATGCAAAAAGTTTTTCTGTTGATCAAAAAAGATACATATTTGATTTTGACATTTTAAAGTCAAAATATTGGAATTTCAAAATCTCAGTTTGAAATCAGAGTTCCAGAAATGCTGAAGTTTCCTGCAGGGCAAAAATTTCTAGATTTCAATTAGTATAATCATAACTGTTTAAATTTGCTAAGGATATAATTATTCCTTGTACGTTAATGGTTTTGCTATTTTTGCCTAAATATTCATTCTTTGTTTTAAACTCTATAAAGATAGCTAAAAGGGGCTACAGAGGCAAGTCTTACCATCCCTCATTAAGTTAATAAATATTTCCTTTGCTTTGAATTGAGCACATGGAAGTGTGTTATGATACAACATGCTGGCTAAAAAGGGAATCTAATCTGTCATTTGAACTGCCTCAAGTGCTGTGGTGAGGTAGTTTGTGCTGATCTGTAGGTAGGTCATGCCTCCCATTCACAAAAGAGCATTCTCTTTCAATTAAACATTATTTTAGATCTCATCAGGCATTCCTGGCATGCATGTAACAAACATGGAGGAGATGAAGAATCTGGCCAAAAATAGTTAATTTTATGACTCTTAATTGAGAGCTACAGAGAAGTGTTTGGCTACGTTCCTCCCATTATTGCTAAAAATTAAGTCCTCAGTCTGGAAGACACAGATTCAGAAAAATAACCAACATAATATTTCTAGTAGTTAAAAGACTTGCATCTGAAAATGGAAGAGATGTGTTCAGCCACCCTATGACCAGAGAGATTGAAACCCTCACACAACAAGGTTCTCTCAGAAGAGCACTCAAGTACCAGGCTGAGACCAGGCTTGGCTATCGCACCCTTTACCACCACCTTGGACACAGGGCCGCTAGGCAGCTCCAAATGCAAGGGCTACCCAGGAGGGACAAGGAGACCACACAAAGCTCAGCAGTGAGGGACATGACCTGCGAGAGAACGATCTTTTTAAGATTCTGCATTTTTAAAAAGTCAGAGGATGCAATTCATAAAGAATCCTCCAAGCAGAAACTGAAAATCAGATGGCTTTTTAAAACGAATGCCTCTGTGTGAAACGTCACATGCTCTTGCTTGATTTCTCTTTATTTTGCCTTAGACACCCTGTCTAACCTGTAGTCTGACAGTTGGGACACACTTTGAGGTGTATGCTCTAACTGTAAGTTTATCACCAGCCATTTTAAAAGAGAAAATTAACTCTTTCCTCCTTCTGGAGGGGAGGATTTATGTGTTTAAGCTCAAATTACCATCCAGCCTTGCAAAAGGGGAGAGACCATATCTCAGAGAGAGCTCAACTCTCTGGCTACTGTTGGCAATAGGTGTCCTTACATTCACATATTTAGAATCATAGAATCGTTTAGGTTGGAAAAGACCTTTAAGATCACTGAGTCCAACCGTTAACCTAGCATTGCCAAGTCCACCACTAAACCATGACCCTAAGTGCCACATCTACACGTCTCTTAAACACCTCCAGAGCTGGTGACTCAACCACCTCCCTGGGCAGCCTGTTCCAATGCTTGACAACCCTTTCAGGGAAGAAATTTTTCCTAATATCCAGTCTAAACCTCCCAACAAACAGATTTGTTGCTGTGAATTCCATGAGATTAAAATAACGGGTTTGATTTAGCCTGAGGAAGGCCAGAGTATCCTTCAGATACTTAAAAAAATTAGTGCAATGAGAAAGTCAAGTCATGGGACTAGGGTAAGAAATGAGGTATTACTCAGAAAGTTTTTCGGGACTGAACTAAAATGAACAAAAAGTTATAGAAACTGCACCACCAAATGCTTAGGCAAGGAAAAATATCTGTCTAGGATGATGGGTTAGGCATCAAATACTATGTCAGATGGATTATATGACCTCTAAAGGTCTCTCCAGACCTTTTTTCCCCCATGTTTCTTTAGGTTTCTGTGCTGGGCCTGTGAATGCTGCATACTTTATGCCTTCTGTCACGTGAGTTTAGGGCATTTCTATGCAACCCAGTGTGGGGTATCTCAGTAAGGATAATTAGTCCAGACAAACTACCGTACTAATTTGCCTATACAGCTTCCAGAACTGATGTTATGCTTCCTCTGGCATTCTTGGATGCCGTCCACTTTCCTCTGCAGTTTATATTTTCTTACGATTTAAACTTCCATCCAGTTACCAACAGGTAACTGATGTTTCTCCATCCCTCCAAGTTCCCTTCTATACATAACCTCTAATTTTGGTCCATTGACTCTAAAGGATTATTAATAAGCATAAGTCATACTTTAAGGACTTAGAAAAATATGAAGAATAGGAGTAGGTACGGTAAAAACATTAACTAGCATAAATATTTTTTACACCTTCTTTTACCTCATTGATGGATATTTTGCATATATAAAAACTCCCTTATATATATTTTTAGGTGTTAAAGATGACATAAAAAAGGCAAAATATATTAAAAAAATCTAAATTAACAATTTTATTTTAATTTAGGTCTTCATTTAAAAAAAGAAAGGAAAAAAGCCTACAGCACTGCTTATTTTCATAAACAATGCTATTTGTTTTGTGCTTTTTATTATTCAGGCTAGAGAGGAGTTGATTTACATAAGTTGATGGCACATGTGTGTGTATATACACTTCATATAGCCATTTGAAAGCAAGTAGTTACATTTATCCGCTAATTGTGAACTGACAGAGGTTACATACAATGTGTAAGTCTAAAATTACTGTATGAAAAAGCAGCTAGAGGCATGTTCTCATTCAACTCTTCTGCATGGATATTTCTGTGGGTTTTTAGCTTCTTGGATAAGTGTCACTGTTATAATCTTTTAATTAATATTGTGCTGTAGAGTGAAGGCATGAATGGATGCTACTGGCTGTTATTGCCATAGTGCCCAGAAGGATGCTACTGTTTTGCCAAAAATGTTCTGTCACTAATGTGAGGCCTGTTGACAGACTGTTGTTTATATGTGTCAACATGATGCCAAGTCGATTGTTTCACTACAGGAATCCTGGCTTGGCCCCAGTGGCTGTCTGAGGCTTTGTAGACAAAAAGATACTTTTATAGTGGCAAGCAAAAGGGAACAGCTTTTTGGACTTTTATCTTGATCTTGTAGTAACTATTCTCTCAGATAGATATGAAGAGGATTAATAATCAGGAAATTTTGCAGACAACTTGGTACATGGTATTTTATGCTCTCTGGACAGAGGAAGGACTTTGAATTTGAGTGGGGTTGTTAAGTGAGTCTAATCTAATTATTGTACTAGATGTTTAATCATATTAGTCAGAACAGAGCATAAAATATTGCAACATGTTTGGAAGTGCATTTTAGTGCAAAAAGTACCTTTTTTAAAAATTGTTTCCTATTTACTCAGTATAAACAAGTAGATTCAGTGTGGGTGGGGAACTGCTCTGCAAATTTCTTAACGCAGACCTCACCTTCTGGGGTCGCTGGATTCCATGCTCAGACTCTGGTCTACGCTTCTGTTTTAGGTAGTACATGGCGAGTAAGAGGCTCCAGTGTTGTAGACAGAAGCAGCTGATCCTTCCAGTTTCCCCCAAACTGTTGATGTGTTTTTAATAGCTCCTTTTGTCTGCTTCAGAGGAAGAACTGATTATTGCTCAGTATGAAAGCTTGATATTTATGTAAATATGTTAATTTAACGGGAGAAATTTTTATATACTATTTAGAAAAGGTCATCTAAAGAGCAATCTTTACTATTTCCATCTTGATTCCTTCTCATAGGGTTACCTCAATTTCTCTCAAACTAGCACTACTACTGGAAAAGTATCTTTAATTTCTTGCCCAAACCAGTGGGATGTTTGTTGCAAGTAGATTGCCAACTGTCAGTTTTGGGCAGAATCCTTAAATACATGGTCCTGTCGTCTAGTCAGAAAAATGTCTCCAAATCTCACATGAAAATGCCAGAAAAATCCATCACAAGGATATAGAAATTGTGTGAAAAATACCTCCAGCTTTTGATCATTCTGCCCAAGGCTCACCACATGGTATCCCAAATATTCATTGGAGATGCAAATTCTGCATAGCTGGTGCTATAAGTCAGTGATAATAATGAGGGTTCTGTGACTCAGAGATGTGATCAATCATATTTACATGTATTCCGGGTTGAACTATGCTACTGGAGAACAAACTGACAGTGTGAAGGACTGAGTCTTTCAAGGTGGGCTTTATAGCGCCATCTAATAATGGTACCGGGACTGCTACTACTCATAATAATTTATCGATGCCATGCCTGTATTTCTCATCATAAAGGACACACTTTAAAATATATTCTTCTGATAAAATATACTTCCTCTGTAACCTAGACACATTTCAACTACTTTGGTCTTTTGCCCCCAGTCTTCAGGGATTAAAACCTTTTCTCCTTTAAAACCAATAAGCTTGGCATGTGAGCACCGTTTCAAGCATGCGCAAGAGGGATTTTTTAGAACCTTCTGCTATGTAGGCAAGTGACAAACCTGGTAGCTGCTTCAGTAGCCAGTAGACCATCTCTTACTTTCTGCCCCTGAACCCCACCTACAGCATTCCCTGTGACTGAATATCCCCGCCATCCTTAATGGACAACAGAAACTGAATATGTCCTGCTAAGCATTGCTACGAAAGTCGGATAAATTAAAGGCTGAGGAACTTATCTAAAATACCTAGCTCCAGTGATCTTCACTGTAGTCTTGGTACCAGCATATATCTTTTTTTTTACATCACATTTGGAGGCAGAATAGTTACTACAGTGAAGGCCGGGGAGTTTTTCAGTGGACTTATCTGTCTTCAGTGTACCAAGGTTCAAGCATAAGACGAGGTTTAGTGATCAGCCAATATACAATAAATGCAGACTGGCTGGGTTTGCCTTTCATCCTCCCAAAATTTTCGTTGCACCTGTGTAAATTAGAGTGTGTATTGAAATGTAGTTTTCTTTGCATAGCTTGATCAATACTGTTCTTTTTCTTTAAAACACTTAATTTTTTCTTTATTTAGTTTTTTTTAAACCCAGAAAATAGCTTTGTCTTAAGGCTTTAAGAAAATGAATCTTTTTTTTTTTTTTTTTTTACTTAAATTGTGATTGCGGAATTCTAAATTATGTATGTGGTAGAGTGTATGTAGTGAGAAAAGAGCAAATGCCAAATGAAGCCAATGACAGTTTTAAAATTCATGAAAAATCCAAGCTAAAATGAGAAGCATGAACACTATAAATCATTACTTCCCTGCCTCACAGCCAGCTAATCCAAGAATCTGCATCAGTTTTATTTTGCCAGTTGTATAATCTCACGCAGCCCTTGAGCCTTTGGGAATCCAGCTAGCTGGTGAGGAGTTTGGTTCTGGTCCACCCTGCCTGTACACAGAGCATTCTTCCAAAAGGTAAGGTATAAAAAGATTTTTTTTTCAGGCCACTCCTGAGTCACTATGGAAGAGTTTGCTCGCTGTCTGCACACACTGAAACTGGTCAACTTTCTCTTGGCTTGCTCCATGAGGTAAGGATGTGGTCCCACAGGAACTGGAGGTCTGCCTTCCTATTTCCAGATGCATTGTAGGTAGATCAGATGGGTTTTCTAGCCTCTTTAGGGGATGAAAATATATGGATATCACATATCACCAGGTTTCTGTTCTCACCGTGACAATGTGACTTTTGCAGATAGCCTGCTGTTCCTAACACGTCTCAAAGAGGAGGTGTTTCAGTCTTCAGAGTGAGAAAGAGTTGCCTTTGACTCATCACTGGCTTTTGACAGTTTTGCTGAACTAGGGCCAATAGTTCCTTATTTTCTACTTGCTTAAAATCACAACATATCAAGTTGCATTTGTGTGAATAACATGCTTTGGAACGCTTATTAGCAACAACTAAAATTTAATGATGTAGTTAATTTATCTAGTGTTTAAAATTATTTACCAGTCAAAGGATTTCTCCCTTAACCAATAGCAAGCAGTTCTGCTTTGCAAGGTAATTTTAGACTATTTATAGTTATTACTGTTTATGTTATTTTGTGCTAGACATTACATAGATCTAAATAGGCACAAAGTGCCTAGATATCATACCGTCTAGGTAATCAGTCTTGCAAAGATTTCTTGTTTAGTCAGATCCCTTAGTCCAGGTGTAGATGTTTAGCACATTAAGAAATAGCTTTTCTCAGACCACACATTTGGCTCGGTATTTTGAGATACATTTCACACTGAGACTGCAATCTTTATCTTGAGCAAATGGAGATCTAATTAAAAATATATTAGCTTGTCTTTCAGCCAGCCTAGTTTTGCTGATTTCTGAAAGTCAACAGCTTTTCAGTTTCGTACATCTTAATGGTCGTCTATTACCCTTGATTCATACAGCTTCCACAGAAATTAATAGGAATTACTTATACTGAAGAAATTAATTCATATCTTTTATTCTGTGCTAGCAGGGTTTTACCAAAATGGAGCAGCTGAAATTAGTGAAATGCTGAAACTTTTCCATTTTTTATAATTTTATTTAGACATTGCATTGAATATCTTATTTATAATTTCTGTAGAATTATTTTTTGGCTCCCATTTTTTCCAGATGACTACAAATAAGAATTAAAGCAGACATTTGCATTTTCTGCAAGTTTTTCAAGGTTCAAGCAGCAGCTCTCTTTTCCTACTTCCCCATAGAAAGAACCCAAGGATATAGGTCTCCTAACCTAAACTGAACAGGGTGGATGCATAACACAAGGCGATATGTAAATCCCTCTTTCACTACAGTCTGGTCACGACGTCCAGATTGTAGTCTGGCTTCTCTTGTTGTAGTATAACTTGTTCTCTAATATAAAGCTGACTGAGCTGTCATTTATGTCCCAGTCTGTCGTAGCACTAAGATGACACCTATCTAGCGCTAATAACCTCGGGTACCATTTGCAGGTGGAATAAATTAGAGCAGGTAGGAGGGCCAGTCCTGCTCAGACCCACACCTGACTAAGAAGCGCTATGGCAACTTTAAATCTACTTTATGCTGACCTGCATTAGGCATCAAGTCATTACCTTTCTATACTGGACCTTTTCCAGTATTTATTATTTTCTCACTTTGCTGTTTGTTTTGGTAAAAGATTATCAGAATAAAAACCAAAATGTTCCTAAGAAGCTCTATGATAGATGGAAATCTAATATTTGCTGTGACTAGGTGTAATTCCTAGGTGTAATTCTGGAGGTAGATCCATACTGTGAGAAATCAGAGAGTACCCCTGTAGTTTAGCATTTCAGTGCTGTTAGGATGGATAAGAATTTTCTTACATGCATTTCTTAAATGAAATATTCTTCACCCCAGAATAATCCTTGATAGATAAGTATTTATTTGCAGTAGTGCCTATGGTTTTCCTAGGTATGGATACTGATAAGAAGAGTAAAGCAATAGTAATTTGCAAACTGAAGACTATAGTAAAATTGAATTCTCAAGGATTTCTTGGCAAAGAATTCTCTGAAAGATTATGGAGTTTCCTAATCTCAAAATATATGCATTCATTAATTACTTCTGCAAGTGGAATTTTCAAGATTAATGTTTGTTGCATGTGGTTTCAACTTCACATTTTGTCATAATACTATTTATGGCTAGTTAAAGACCTGCTGTTAATGCTCATTAAAAAAAGCCAAGTCTGCTGTGAAAACAGTACATATTTGAACAACATATATAAAGTAAAAGCCAAGTAATGAAAATAGCGTTGGAAAATCTAAAACCACCTCTTACTAAGTAGCTTAGAGTGAACCTATTTACCAGTGATGAACAAATGAAAAATGACTACCTGACTGCAGAATTGCTCTAATAAGTAGATTCAGATGTGGTTAATGATAAAATCTGGTCCAGTGACAAAACTTGGACAACACTTTTGTTAGCTTAAAGGTTAACTGCGTTAAGCATTTACCATTTCTTAACAATGGTTAAGAAGCTGTTATTTCATCAGTGATTTCTCCCCTGAGCTTCCTGATGAAGGCAAATAGTATAATACACCTCATAGTAACAGAAAGTAAGGAAATAAGTGTTGTCTCTGCTGATCTTTTTTGACTAGCAAGTTAGTTACTTTGAGTTTAGAGCTGGAGGCTACAAAGCTTGCCAGCATCTTTATCGTTTTGTTGCAGAAGTTGACCATATTTGTCTGAGGTAACAAACTGACTGTTCAAAATGAAATTAAATTAATTTGGCAGGAAAGAAGAGCTAATTGTATCATCAGAATAGAACTATTTTGCTAGATGCTTACTCTGAAGTTCACACGGAATATTTGTTTTGATGAAGGTTGGACCTACAAGATGTTTAAATATAATGTTGAAAAATTTTTTAACATACTTGGAAAGCGTGTGAAATTTCTGCCATATATATGTATTTTAGATACATAGCCCCTGACAAGCAAAGACTTTCAGTTAGGCATCTTAAATCTAGTTAAAAAAATTTTCAGTAATCATTACTCAGAGGTACTATATCTTGAGGAATTTAATTAGACATCAATAATGAAAAGGATTTAATGAAAAGGCTAGGGTGAGACCAAACTTTGTTGCCGTTATAGGCATATGTATTGTGGTTTTCAAAAAAGAAAAAGTTAATTGTTTAGGGAGTGATAATCCATTCTGCCTAACAGCTGTATCTGTTATAACATAAATGTCATAGATGTAAAATTTAAACAATTAACCACCACATTTTTGTTACCTTTTTTTCCACTGTAGTTTCTGGATACAACTTAGCCAACATAAAACTCAAACAAAACACTTTCCCTCTTCCTTTCCTCAGCTTCCAGAACAGTTACTAGCTCTGAGCTCTGAAATCCAGGTTGTATACTCCTAGCTTCACACGTTGTTGTTTTAACAACATTGGCGTCAGAGCTTAGCTGGCAAATGTGTTAATGGTGCAGAAAATAGAATGGGAAACAGCCAGTTCTTAAACAGGTATAGATAAGAACTCTTTAAGGGCTTTAAATATATTTTACTCAAATTTCTCAGGCACTGCTGGGACTGTTTTAAGGCTCACTCTCTCCCCTCCCCCCCCAATTACTATCATAATCGTGCTTAAGTGGATTGTAGGGTTCTTTAGTTTACAGAGTAGAAGGGGCCAACAGCTGCTCTTTCCTATAACATCCATTGTTCACTTTAAAAACTCCTTAAAAGTGCATTTGTTTGTCTACTCACAAATGACTTGTTTTAAAAACCTTCAGAAAGATGCACTTCTAGAATCTAATATAAATGCTCACTAGCATTTGTTATGTTTTCTTTTCCTCTTATAAAAATAATTTGCACAGCGGTTACACATGACTTTTTCTCATTTGTTCTAAATCGAGCATGTATTTCATTCATTTTGCCCATAGGTAAGGGCACACTTTCAGTTTATTTAATAAATATTATCTGTATCTGGCATTTAGATGTTCGGTAGTATTTAAATGCCATATTACGGTAAAGTGTTAAACAGAGGAAGTTAAAACCATGTATTCAATAGAATCCATCACCTATTTTATGCAGAATCCAAGCAGAAATTTCTCTGAGAGCATGGAATAAACATGGGTAGTACCCTGAGCCATCTTGCTGTGGAAAAGCCATCTGGTGTTTAAAAGCAAAGTTTATTTTAGGAATAAACTAGTAAATAGGAGAAGTCCTGAAGATTGATATTCTGAAGATGATATAAGCAATTATAGTTCATTCAGAAGTTGCAAATCCACCATCCTGGCTCTGTGAATGTTGTAGAGAGCTACCAGAGCAGTGAAATGGAAAAGTGAAGCTTGAAATATTCATCTCCCAAAGGAGAAGAGTGAACTCAGGTCGAGTACAAAAAATAGGAAATGCCAATATATTTTGAATTAGTCCTAATGGTAGTAGATCTTAAAAAAAGTTAACTCAACATCCAAGAATATGGACGAGCTGGAATCTGAGTTGCACATCCAAACCTGGTTGCTGCTTCTCTTAGAAACCACTGCATAGCACATAAAATGCGCAGAATAAAGCGGTGAGGTCCCAGAGGATAGATTTCTGAAATACATCATATAGATCCTCTTCAGTGCAGTCTGAATAGGATGGGTCTTTCTGGTAATTTCCTGCACTTTTACAGTATTTTCTTTTTCCTCTAAACATAATATGGTGGATGTAATCTATACTCACTTATAATAGAACAATAAAGCAGGAGAATAAGGCTATCATATATCCATTCCTGTATTGGTGTAACTTGACTTAGCCACCAAATACAGTGTGTTCTTTCACCATTCCCTGAGGGAACATGAATGAGCATTTTGTTTTGGAAGGTTGCATTTGTGTTTATTTTCAATTTTCATATTCCTATATGTGTTAAGAAAGCAAGGTCACAGGAGTTAACCCTGCAATGAGTATGGAAACAGGCAGGCAGAGCAAGTAATGGGGCAAATCTTGCTCCTACATCCAGAGGTAGATTTGGGAACATTACTTTTGGAAATCTCTAAAAGTACTACACTTACTTTTGCCCATCAGAGCCTCTTTCAAGCAGGGATGGGGGATACTGAGAACTTCCCTAGTATAGACAGAGCTCCAGCAACGTTTTTGTGCAGTTTGGCAATGGGTAACAAAAAGCATGGTAGACTTGGATCCATTCTGTCGTCTTTTTTTGCTGACAATTGGAAATGTAAGCGATGAAGTTTGAGATTCACAGGGGACTGAAGAGAGGAAGGGACAGGAAAGGAGAGTAAGATCTGGAAAAGACTTGAGACAAAAACAGGAGGGTTGAAATAGTGAGAGAGAGGGGAGAACGCACACACACTAAAATGGAGGGGAAAAATGAGGGCTACAAATAAGATGAAACAGTACATGAATCCTTCTGGCTTCCCCTTAGTGGCACCTTTTCTCCTGTATGAACAGCATTTAACAAGAATTAATACTGAAGTCAATAGGGATTACTTGCAGAGTCAGGTACTACTCAGTGTGACTAACGATGGCAGAATCAGACCTTCCTTTCTAAAACAGAAAGCAAGATGAATGTGAAAGATGAAAATATATCAGTTAGGTTATGCAGCAAGGGGACCTCAGAAGTCCGTGTAGGCTGCACGACTCAATTGATCAACATATTCCATATTAACTGCCCGTCTGTGGTATATTCTGCTTCCAGTTACTATTATTTTTGATGGTTGCGGAATCACTGGGTACATGCTTAGCTTTTCTCATAGCACAGGGAAAGCTGGGGTGTCCCAAAATTTCTAAGCTGGTGGAAGTTAGATTCTTGAAACATGCTTAAAACTTTACTTCTAAGTTTTGGGAGGCTTTTAATCTTCTGAAACTGTTACACAGTCACACTTTTGCTGGCTGTATTGTCTATGTCAGAACAGTCTCGGAAGAGCCAAGAAATACAAGTGAATGGTCAGTTCATTCATTACTTAGGACTAACTACAGAAATTTTGCCTGGGTTTTATGGATGAGGATTTCCATTTTTAACCACATTTCTCCAGATTTTGTGGCTTTATTTCGTTGTTATATATTCTGTCATCGTGGTAGATGGTAGGTGCATTTGAAAGCTTATCTCTTACTTTATCTTTGAAATATTCCTAGTGTGTCATATTCTGGCTTGAGCTTCACCAAATTCTCACAGAAACAATTCCTTCCAATAAAGTAATAATTGTGTATACTTTATACAGTACACAGAAGGCACTGGTATGTCTGCCTTAATCTATTAGTTTGTGCAATAGGTGAAGTTAAACATACCCACATACTGAAATTTTATGTAAAACTAAAGCAGAAGACGTTCTCTAAGAGCATACCTAGTCCACTGCAGCTGGTCCATGGGACCAGGCTAAAACTAGCCCATTTTAACTATCACCCAAAAATCTGTATAATGTGTGTGTTGGATCCTCAACCCTAGCTGTTTGGCTCTACAGAACCACTTCCACTGTGCATCTCTACTTGCTAATGCAGATATAGTCACTGCGTATGAGAAGAAACAAAAGGGAGAAAATACTCAAAAACCTGCTGTTTCCAGGAACAAGATCAGTTTAATTTCAGAGAAGGATTCCAATAGCTCTTTATAGAAGATTTCTCTAGAATATAGTAGAATATTATAATATCCAATAGAATTTCAGAAAGTGCACTGTCTTTGCTATAGAATCCCTTAGGATGGTTCAAAAGCCTGTAGGAAGTATATAATTTTCTCAAATTATGTAAATTATTTCAGAGTAATTTCTATAGGAAATAACTGGTGGTATCCTTATTAAATCCTTTAGGACTTTTCCAAAAGGGAGGGATTTCTGTTCTTTGGAGATGAAGCTATAGCATTTTATTAACTCTGCTCAGTGTATGCACCTAATACTTAAGCAGATTAATAATGTGTGTGGCAGAGATCTTGGGGCAACTTCACAGGGCCAGTAAGAATAATAGTTAGCTGGTAATACAGCCTTTAATTATAAATCATTTATTACGGTAAAAGGTACCAAGAGTGCTTGCAATTATAGCGGTTCTTACCCACAATGACACTTTCATTTTATTGCTTTTGTCCAATATTTGGATTTCTGGATATATTTGGATGTCCAGTTCAGAGCTCAAACCTTCAGCTATTTGTTTTGTAGTCCTTGAAGTAACGTGAACTTGTAAGAGGATTAAGAACACAAATTATCTACCAGTATCTACGTAAATGTCACTGTGTACTTAGACATTTAGTTTTGCATTATTCCTAGGGGTTAAAAACAACCCCTGAAAAACAGTCACTTACCTACAACCTGTTACATTGAGTCCCTAACATCCAGTTATTTGGGGGCATCTGCCTGACAAACTCCTTTTGTCTATTTCCACATGCAAACTGAAGTGTGCATTGGGGTTTAGACATTAGAATGACTTTGGCACTTGGATATGGCACCCGATAGCAGCATGAAATGTTGAGCAAGCACTGGATACTTAATACTTTTCATTTAATGAACTGTTTCTTTATTATTTTGCAAAGCCTGCATAAGACGTTTTTATGGTTTAAAAAGTGCCCTGCATCCTACTTCATAGGAAGGGGACCTCATTTAGATTAACCTGTGACTTCAACAGCAGGTGGTAGAAAGAACCAACTGCTTCAATTACAGCTTTTGCGCATGACTTTCATGTGTTGCTAAGATTATCAGAGGAACCTGATTACATCCCCTTAGACACTATTGTTGGCACAATGATTAAGCTGTTATTTTTTTCTTTTTTTTCTTTCTTTTTTAGACTGGAAACCTAAAGAGCTTTTTGGCATGAAGCAAAAGCACTGCGTATAGAGATCAGTAAGATAGTGAGTATCATTGCCCTGTAGCTTATCTCCACATATACAGCTCCCTGGTGGATCCCTATGATAAACATTATTGGAACAATTAGCTGCTGCTGACATAGAATCCAGACACAATGGCAATGGCCAGCAGCACCGAGCCAAATATCATGGAGCCAAAACCCATAAAAAAGCAACACCAAGCTACTCTCCCCATTCAACTGCTGTCATAAAACGCTCCCAGTGCTATGTTTGCATAGCTGGCTTCACCGATATGGCACCGAAACACAAAAGGAGAAGCTGCAGCACTTGTCTTTGTTTAGCTGAAATTACAAGTCATTGAATTAGTATGTCATCTTTATTGCGCTGTCATGCAGCGGAGGTGAGGAAGGCTCTCTGTAATGGATGGAAGAGTTTGATGGCCTAAAAGACAGGCTCACAGATGGTTGTTGATATAAAACAGTTTGCCCTTTTTTTTAAAAAGCGAAGGGGAAAAAAAGGCTGAATGGAATAGGTCTCTGCTGATCTGAGTAGCTGTAACTAACAATATTTATATAAGGCTGATCTTGGAGGAGTCTAGGGCTAGAAGGTGAACCAAGAGTTTGTCTAAAGATTAGGACTCAGAAGTGCATGCTAAGCCATTTAAAAAAATTTAAATATCAGTGAGGCAACATGACCCAAAAGGTGAAGCAGGAAAGGTCTTGCTCGGAGGAAGCTGTTGCCACTACCCTTGCACAGGGGAAGGTACCCTTGTGTGATTCTGCAGCAGCAGCAGAATCCTCATCAGCAGAATCAATGGAGATGCAAAGCAAACTCAGGAGAAGAAGAAATGGCTTGTACATTTTAAGGAGCACTGTGATATTCTTTTTCTTTCTTTGTTTAAGCAGAAGGGGGGAAAAAAGATATTGCCAATCAAAGTTTCCTATTAGGGTCTAAGATGAATGTTAAACTGTGCATAAACTCTTTCTTTTCACCTGAAACACAAGGCCACCACTCACCCGGTGCATACTTCCATGCAGTTTTCTCAAAATAATGCTATAGTCATACCTAAAAAAAAGTGGTTTAGGATTAAACATGACCCAAATTACTGAAAGCCCTTTCCTTTCTTACGTTATCCTTGGCAGTCTGGTTTTGTACAAACACACCATTCATTTGAGCCAGGTCAGTCTTTTCAAGAAACGTGAAGGAAAGGTTATTCAAGCCTTTGCCGAAGTTGTCCAGCATCTCCATTACAAGGTTGCCAGCACTTTGAATTAAAGGCCCTTGTATTGTCCGCTGCTCCTCTTCTCCCCCCCCCCCCCCCCATTTCCTTGCCACCTCTTAGCACTATGGGTAGTCTGAGAGCTGTGAAACTGTTCCTCCCTAGCCAGGATTCTTCAATGAGTTTGGTTAAAGCTTATTCAGAGGGAAGGAACCACAGAAAGGAGCCATCCAAGGCAAGGGATGCTGCCCCACCTGCGTTCAGCTTGGATGTAAGAGTAGGGGCCACAGAGCACTTCTCCAGCTTCCCCCTACACCACATCTTTCTATTTTCTATTTACACAAGTTTCCCTTTACTCCTGAAAATAAAGCAGAAAACCAGACGCATGTTATTTTCATACTCCCCAAAGTATCAAGGCAGTTAATCACCACTTCAGTGGTGGTGTGCATCTCTAGTGGCGGTGGTAACATTTCTAGAGATTTCTGAAAAACAGTCATGCTGCCACATCCAGGGCTTTGTTTCCAGGAGCGGGCTGGACTGCTTTTAAAACAAGCACTCCTCTGTGCTATTGTTTCTTTCAACCTCCTTGGGACAGCTAAAGGCCACCAAGGCGTGTCCTCAGGGCTCTCCCTGTAAAGGCAAGCAGGTATAAGAGCTATGCAAAGAGGAGGACTTGAGGCAGGACTAGCACTTTGGGGCATTTAAGTTAGGGAATCATAACATGACAGGAAACCGTATTTTGATAATAGGTGCCTTAAGCGGGATCTGGCACTCTGCAGGAGAAAATGTTTTTGGTTTCATGTTCCCTGAAAAAAGTCTTTCTCTGGGAAGGAAAAATGAGTAATTTGGAAGCTGCCTTGATACTTCATGAAATTTGTGAATGTTGTGTGGTATACAATAGTGCAACAGGTCCAGAATTAGCACCTGCATGAAGTCTTACAAATGCCTTTTTAATTTCAGACTCCAGAAGTTTCAATTATTTGGTTTCACATGTTTTATTTAAAGGGGTTTTCCCATAGATAGTGTGCAGCACATTCAGATTTCAAGACATTTGCATGCACTTTCTTGAAATGCTATCACAGATTGCCTAATACAAAAATATTTTAGACTGTCTGACTGAGCAAAATAAAAAATAAGAGATGAAACAAATGAAGAGGGAGACGCTCATTTTTAATTCTCTGTTTGTTTTTTTCCTTATTATGCTGTTTAATGTATCTATCAAAAACTACTCTGTATTATAGGATCCAGAATTAAGACATATGAATGTCATCTGTAAAAATTCCTCTGAGATATAGTCTTCTGTTTCAATTGAGAAATCCATCCAATATCAATGACCTTTCCATTTAGGGAATACTTAATGTGGTTAACTAGATATGATATACTTTGGGAATGCTTTTTATTGCATACATTTGAATTAAGAGATACACCTTGTAGGGAGAAAATGATGAAACAGCACTCTATTGAGGGTTAAAGATGAATGATGGCCTTTAAGACATTTGTTTTGGTTAAACACAAAGTAAGAGGCACTGTCATATTCAGGCCTACAGTGTTATTACAGTATAAGAGATGAGGACTGAGTTCAGTCTTGCTTAAATCAATGGGAATTTCGCCTGCTACTGCTGCAGCTGAATTTGAATCATTACGGTTAAATGGGCTCTTTTTTAATCATAAAATGCTTTGAGTCATAACAATATGTATTAATCCTTCTCATTAATTCTTAGAGGCTTGTGTACCAGGCCACTTTAGATAGTGGAGCTCTTCTGGAAAACAAAGAAAAGCTGGGCGTATTTTGAGAATAGATTTTAAAAATATTTGTCTTGTATTTGTTTTATTTGTTATTATAAACAGTGAATGGGTATATTTCAGCTGTATCACAGAAGTTTTGGAGTTTTCTGAATTTTATATTTCTTAGGTTCTCTTTGCTGTTTTTCATTTGCTTATAGCTTTGTGGGAATACTTGGAATATCGCCTGTGGGAAAGCTGAAGCAAACAAATAGTTTTTCTGAGTGTCTGCCTTCTCATCAGTCAAATTTTAGTGTAACTTGATCTCTTTTGGTAACTAGTCATATTAATAAACAGAGATGCCTGGAGTTGCAAATGGGACAAATCTGTTTGCATATCATTAACTGACATTGTATTAGCTTTTTTGCATTTGTTCTTGCCTCTCCTCCAGTTCTGACATCTTTTTCCTACAGTATTAATGTTATTTTTCCTTTGTAGTTCTACCACTTCCCTTAGCAATGCTTTACTTCTCTTAAAACCTTGACTTTGCTTCCTGCCTTGCCAGGGAGCAACACTCTGCTAGGACAGACTGTCGGTGATGTATGAAAAGCCCTAATTTATGCCTTCTTTTAAGATAAGCCCCAAATGCATGGATTGGCACTAGATACCAATTAAAATCTAAAAAAATAGAGAGTCTAGAAGTGTCTTATTGTTGGTGACTCAGTTTGCTACTAAGAAATGCCTCATTCTGAGCAGTACTTTGCCTACCAAAATTATACTGACATCATACTGCTTCAGAATCAAACTCCTCTTTGAGCACACTTTACCTCAATAAAAACTGTTACCTTTTGAACCTTATTCTTTAAGTTTATTATGTGGCCCTAGGAAGTAATGGAATAAACTGAGCAAACAGCTTTCTCTTTCCTTTCGTGGTGACGCTTGGTGATTTTTCAAGTAACTAACTAAATTAATTAAAAAAATGTTATAGTTATCTGTATCGTTCAATAAGATGTTTTCCAAACTTTGTTCACATAACACAGTTAAGATTCACCTACTAGATCTTCTGTTGTTTAGATCAGACACAGTATGATTAACCAGCTGCTTTCTGTATTCTGTGCTTCTTTATTCTGGCTTTTGCTGGATTTTATTCTTAGTGCTGGAACTATTCCTAAGCAAACTTCCAAAATTATTTGTCTATTGGAATTCACTGTGAAATTTACTGTTTTTTCTATCTGAGATCAGCTAAACCCCAGTTTTTATGGGTTAGCAGATTTTATTTATTAAGCTGACCTTGAATTTTATGTAAAGGGTTTAGTTTTGATTCAATAATTTCTTAGATTATGTATGTTTTAGTGGCATTTAATGCTTAAATTTTACTGCTGTTCCCTACCCGTCATTCACCTGGAATGTTTCCAGGACTTGTAATGCAGAGCACTGTTCATTCCCGTCTGGCTGCTTCTACCTGAAGGTGGTCATGCATGAGGGACTGATTCTGGGAGCACAGGCACTTCTGCACCGTATTTCTGAATTGGAGCCAGACATCTCCCTGCTAAATTCTGAACTTAAAGTTGGCAGTTCCAGGGTATAGGGTTTTTATAGTGATGATGACTTGATCCAACAAATTAGCTGTCTGATATATACCAGTCTTAAAATATTTAGGTTTAATGCAGTATGCTTGGATTTTAGCCTAAACTTTGTGCCCATTTCCAGAACTGGGATCTGCCCTCAAGATTTATCACCCACTACAGCTACGTTAAGCTTCCATCACTAAGTTTATCTGAAAAAAAACACACAAATTCTTGGTCAACTCAACATATTTTCTGCCTTCATAGTAATGCTCATAGTATATATGGATGCTTTTCCAGCTTTATTTACCTTTTTCTGTGTCTTTAAGAACATACTAGCAGAGCAAAGCTTACACTAAATCAGTCTATATCTTACAGTATGTGAGCAGATGACATAGATGTCCAAGGATGCGATAGGGATCAGCTCACACACTTTTCAGCTGAGCATATGTGTAAAAACAAAAACAAACCTTACTTTTTTTCTTAGAAAGCACCACGTATTTCAGGCAGTTAGGCAGTAACAGATGTTGGAGACTCAGTAGGAAGCTAGATGTATGCTGGGATGTCACTCAACTCCCCTTAACAAGCTGCTGTGTTGGAGAACCAGTCTCCATATAGGCTCTGCTTAGTGTCTCAGAAATAAGATGACACTAAAATAACCAGCTTCCCATGAATACCAAGTCTCTCTTAAAAGAATATACTACTTGGGAGCTGTGAAGGGAGGAGGGTGTGTGTGTGTAGAGATTGTGTATTAAACTTTGCCTGCAAAGGTATTGCATGAGGGAAAGACTCTCTTTGTTGCAATTTAATTAATTTCAGTTTTGGATAGTGGCAGTATTACATTTGTTACAGAAGTATTTCATTGAGGATTGTTATGAAATATGATCCCTCCGCATTTCTGATTGACACAGCTTCAGGTAACATGCTGTGCCATGTCAATAAAAATCTACCTAGCATTAAATAACTGCATTTGAAGATGGATATTCTCCATATTTGAGAAGCCAGTACAAGCATATTAATTCACTCTAAGACCAGAGACATACCACTTAGTTCTGATGCAAGAATAAAGCAGCAATTACAACAAAGTACTATACCAATTACAGAAACTGCAACTATAACATTAAATTGAGCTCGATGACACAGTATAAGCCAGGCCAAAGAAAGGAGGCTGCATATGGCACGAACAAATCTTATTGTCAATACAAAAGATGCTTTCATGCCTGGTATGGTAATGAGTAAGGTCATACCTGGCCACATCAAAGTAGCCTGAAAAGTATAATTGACAGATATCTATCCAGCTTCAAGAGACTGAGCGTAGTGACACCAGGGGACTCAGAGGCATCTGAGTACTGAGGGTCTCGGTCATACAAGGACTTTGACAATCTGAGAGACATGCAGGGCTCTGGAAATTCAGGCATCATATTTTCCGAATTTTTTTCAGTGACTTCAATTGTTTGGACCTACCTCTGCCACTAGGGAGCCCGGGATGGGTGTTTTTGAACAGTTAAGCTTTGATTTTGCTGTGGTATTTTGTTGTTTTTCAAATAAACATGAATTTATTGAAGGCCCTTTTGGATCTTAAGGCTGTTTGGGGGAATATTTACTACAGTCTGGTCCTTGGGACAAGGGAAACAAACTTCTTACCTTAGGCAAAAGGGAGAAGAGAGGGCTGACAGTACCTGACCTGGGGCACTTTGTCACAGGTGCTGAAGGTGTCACTGGAAAGGCTGACTGAAGTCAGTGACATGCAAGAGGACAACTGAGGGACCACAAGGGATGACAAGATTAGGGATCTTGTGGTTATCAGTCACAGACCCTCAGTAATCACAAAGGTATCAGCAGTCCTGGCATGGGATGATGGGGAAAGTTGCTAAGAGTTCATTGGGATTAAAGAGATGGCTTTTTTCTGCTAACCCCTATAATCTCTGATGCAGTTGGGAATGCAGCTTGCAGAGCCCAAATGTTTTTGTCCTTTTTTTTTTTTTTTCACAGTTGTCAATATTTTAAAAGGCATTTCCAAAAGTAATGCGGAGTGGGTGTTGGAGACTTGTATTTGCTTTATAGTCAGCTTTACATATAACAAATGAGCATTCCATTTCTCTTGGGAAATAAGTAAATTGTATTGAAATTGAAACAGTGGCAGAAAAGGAGTAAGTGGTTTGACTTGAACCACAGAGGGAGATTACAAGAGAAGAGAGATTAAAATGCAGAAACCCTTACATCATGCCAGACCTTTGTGTGCTGCACCTCCCTCTCTCGCTGCATGGAATTGCTGCTTCTTTCTTCTGGGGCAAACCAAGCTGCTGCTGGAAAAATGGAGCCCGGTAGCAAATCATGAAACATCACAGTACCATATTTTTGGACCCCAGGGATAGGGTTTTCTTTTTTTTTTGGTTTGAGTTTTTAAAATATTTTCTGAATATTTAGCTTTATTGTTAAATATTCTTCAGTCACATAGACTGTATTCTCAGAACTATGTCTGAGAGTTTAAATTTCTACATCCAGTTAATATTTTTCCACCCATCATATTAAAAAAAAAAAATCCTCACCCAGTGTTCCTTTACCCACTACTATCTCCAGATTAATTGTAGATGATACACTGGCTGAGTAATAAACTGATATGGAATGAATTGGTCACACGGTTATTGTGCACTTATTCAGAAAATGTTTGTTCTAATTTATTATTGATTGATATCCAGTGAATTCTTTTTCGCTAGCTAATACTTTATTGTGCTCTATCAAGCTGTAGCATGTTCCATACAATCACATTGATTAAAAAATGAGAAGGATGTCAAAAGATTCCTGAACAAAATACTCCCATTAGATCTGACTAGGGGATTTTGCTAAATTCTAGATGGCAGGTTTTATGGCTTTCAGAAGATAACTACATGTTTATTAAATGCTGAAATTTTGGAAAGCTCTAACTGAAATGCTTTGTGTTATATAAGGTGCTTTGTTTATGCAAACAAAAGCTACAGGAAAATTATGGTTAAATGTAAGGATTTTTGTTATTTCAGGATAGTAGTAGATATTGAGTGTTATAAAACAAAAGTTTGATCCAAAACTTTTGAAAACTTGAATTAATTCTGTTAAGTTTTATATTCTTTTAAAATAGCTACATTTTTCCAATTTTGGATATTTGACAAACCTGGTGAATAATTTAAGGACTGACTAAATGATATTTGGTTTAATCTAGAATTGGAAAATAAAAATATTTTCAGAAAAAACCCTAAAACTTACTATCTTTATGCATAAGCTTTGTGAACAGACTAGTGGGCTTGTGGATTAGACTCATTTTCATTCTTATTTTCATTACAGAAGTAAGTGCTCAGCAATATTCTCAAAATGGCATTACTTTAAAATATAATGATATTGTGTGATAATGAGTTCTACAGGTGCAAATTACGGTACTCAAAAAATTAGATATATTTGAAAATTCATCATGTTAATTTTTGCTTTTCAGAGCTATTGAATGTCTCATTCATTCTTTTATTCTGAACAAGTGTAAATAAAGTTCCTTATTTGCCTTCCCTGCAGCATTCAGAATTTTCTGCGAGTTTAATCTGTTCCCATCCACTAACAGTCAGTTTCTTGCATGTCTTTTCACACTGTCTTTGCATCCCTTTTCCATTGTAAAGTGCTGAATATCTCCCCAGTCCCTTCACTGCAAAGTTCTTTGGCCAGAAATGGTTGGGACTAAAAACAATACTCCCCTCGAGGATGTAAACTGATTTATGAAATGGGAGAGAAATGAAAACTAATGGTGAAATGGTATAAAACACGTTACTATTACTGTTACTGTTACTGCTACTGTTATCTTACAATTTTCACTTCTATTTCCTATCTTTGCACTTACACATACATTTACCTTGAGCTTCTTAGATAATACCATAGGCTTTATCATAAGTGCTTACAGCTAATTTAGCATGCAGGAAGGTACACATTCTCATCCATGATCTTTGAGATCTTGAGAAGAATATCCCGAATAGGTACATCATTGCAGTGATAGGTAACATGAGCCAATGGTTAAGCCAACAACCTCCATTAAATAAATAAGCTGAACTATTAAATGAAGTGAAGAATGGAAAAACTATGTCAGTTGAGTACTTTATTCAGCAGCCTCTGGGGCAGGGAGAGGCTCTGACTCACAGATGTGTCATGCATTGGACTGGAAAGCCATACAACTTCTTCTAGTGCTGGCTAGCTGGAAATGGACCTTAAGGACCAGCCCATGGGGGCTCTCATGCTCTTCCCAGATCTGCCAAAGGACACCATCCACGTTCCACCACCTCCTCATACCCTTGGTGCACAAAAGCATTGTTAGTCAGCATGGTACTTGAATTTGTCAATCTTATTGCCAGAGGGTCACCCACATTTTTAATATACTCTTTGACCGTAGTTATTCTTAGAAAGCTGAGTGGAAGTCCCTCTTGCTACCACAGAAGTGCTTGATATCTTATTTTTTTTAACAAAAATGGAAAGTGGTATGCAGCAATCACCTAATCCAGAGGGACTGAATTAATATTCTAGTAACACTTGAAGTAATTTAACACCTCTCCAAAACTGTTTTGTGGGGATTTCTTTTGTAAAAACTTACACATAAGAAACATATAGGGGTTTCACACCTTGCAGAGGAAGATTAGAATCCAGTTGGTGTCCAGAATGAAAATGAGCTGCTCTTTTTCTCTCATGTTAATGCATATAATAATTCCCTGCAACTCACTTGCAAGGGGCGAAGGTATGAATAGCTGTACCGTTGTCTTCTTCAACCCCTGGTTTTATTCTGAGCCTTAACTTTAAAGACAGAGCCAGGTTTATTCTGTAGAAATAAGCGGGAATGTTAGAAAAGGCTAAATATCATCATAAACCAAAACATTATGATACTAGAAACCCTTAGGAGCAACACTAATGCTTTTAAATGAAGGTTTTATTTGTCTCTGAGCTGCAAAAAGAAGTCACTAATGAGATGTCATTTACATTCTAACACCTGTTAAATGGCACTTTTCTCTTTCCCCAAAGAGAGAGATGTTTATGAATGTTTGCAGTTTTCTGAGTGTATCTACAAGAATTATATTTTCATAAACAATGCCGTATATTTTTTCTCTATATACTTTAGTTACACCGGAAAAATATAAGGAAATATCAGGAGCTTTTTTGGTTTCATGACATTTATTTGTCGTTGCTATATAAATCTAACATGGAATGTCTAGCTTACAAAGAAATTTCATTAATCAGGATTTAACACAATTGTGTATTTAGGATGTGATTTGCAGCAGTTACAGTGCAAGAACTGTATGTAATTATACCTCCATTTAAATGAAAATTAAAAGCTTGTGTTGTAGCAGGGTACACGTGTTGAATATATTGCTTTACAGAATAAGCCCTTCAAAGCAGAACACCTGAAAATCGAGTTTCAGTTGGTTCTGTTGGGGAACTGCTGCATGCTGTGACTTTTAAGATTGGCTCTTGCAGAAAGACTGACCAGAGGGAAAGATGGGAAATTATGGGAAAGCAAACGATCTATAACAATGCAAGTTGATATGCTTCTGTTAGATAAGCATAATGCAAGTTTCTTTCAATCATTTCTAAAATAGTTTGGTGTGTGTGAATTAACTCATCCAGTCAATATAAAAAGGCATAATCCACAGAGGCCTGTGCTGGAAATAAGTTCTGCAGAGGAATTTGAAGAAGGAATTGAATTAGTATTAGTATTAGAGCTAGAATTAGAATTAAGTAAGTGAATATTGGGGAGCCAGTGCACCGAGCACTACTAACAACTTCAGCAGGTACCCCTGCAGACTGTCTCTCTCACCCATTAAGTATGGGATTCATCTGGGGGTCTTTGTTTCCCAGTCCCCATCCCAACACCTCCAGTTTGCGTATCTGCTGCTTGTCTTCCAGAAGTGGCTCATCAGGTACCATGAGAAGCTGCAAGGCACATCTCAAACCTTGTGCTGAGGAAAGGAGAGGCGCAATGGCTCTGAGCACACTGTTGGCAGGAGGTCCAGTGCCATTTCATCAGTTTGGGTTCCCTGCCCAGCTCAGAGGCAGTGTGACCCCAGCACAAGACAAAGGATGACAGAAGGGGATAATACAGCTGAAATGGCTGGTGCTTTCATAAACTGAGACACCTCAGCTTGTTGCGGTACGGTGCCATTTCAGAGGCTGGTGTTAGAGCAAACAGGAGAGACGAAAACAGCATTTGGATCGTCTAAATCTCAATTAGATGCTTTACCCATGAGGTGTAGAAGCAGGAGATGGCACCAATTGCTGTAGGGAACCATGACAAACTGTATTCTTCAGCCAGAGGAATACGTGATTCTGTGCAGTGTCTCTGGGGACAGGCCAGGGCAGAAGCTACCAGTGGAAATGAGCTGACAGAGTATAATGTGCAAATCGTGTTGGGGGCAAATTAAAGTCTGGGTTTTCTAAAACAGTTCCTCAAATTACAGGACTTAGGCATTTTAAGGTACTCTTCAGTTGCGTAATGCTGAGATTTTAAATGTTGATGGTTCTGCGATGCTGTAAGCTTTATTTGTGTCAGTAGGTCTTAAGCACTGGTTTGGGTTTTTCAGAAAGGTTTTAGTATCCATATGTCTATCACAGATGTTCCTTGGGATTCAGCTTTCCTTGAGAAAGGCCCATATAAGTTGACAGGGTCTCTTTCGACATGCTAGATATGTGACAAAAGAAAGCAGTGTTTGTAAGTTAGAGTCAAAGTAATGACAAGCCTTTGAATGAAGGTAAGAACAAGTCCTTGTGGGCTAAGTCTGCTTAAGCTGCCTTTTGGATATAACCTGAATGAATCAGATTTTTTTTTTAAAGAAGAATGACTGAGCCCCATTTGAAAGCTTTATATTTCAAGTAAAGTTCTGTACTTTCAGGAGGGGAAGAAATTTTTTTCAGATATGACTGGATCTTTCTGAGAAATAATCCTAAATTTTAGTTCATGAACCACATTGCCTTCTACATTTCCCTGTTCTAACATTTTTGCCTCTCTCCCCCTCAAACTACAGCACATTTTCTGTAGTTCACATTAGTCTCAGATGTTCTGCTCAGAGAGCAGAGAGATGGTTTTGTTTTAAATTTACAGCAGCTTTAAATTTTCTTATACATTAAAGAGTCTGGTTTCCTCTTGCCTACCTTATGTCTAGAAGCATTACTTAGAAAAGTTTGCAATGGAGAGAACATGAGCTTAACCAGACCACTCAGTAATTACTCACTAGCTTTATTCACCCTGGATGATATATACCTTGCATGGTGCTAAAAGAAATAAGTATATTCATTTCCTATCCAGTTCCCACCTTGCATTATAAAAGCTAAATATCCATTCTGTAAATAGAGATGAATCAGCAATCCATATAATATCTATTCATCATACATATTTCACAAGGAGGATATTGTGGTGGCTGGAAAGTTCTTACAAAAATAATATGGAAATCCGGAACTTGATGTGGAGTGTCAGAGAGCTTCTTACTATTATTTACCTTATCAGCTTTTGCTTTCTGAAATCAATGGAAGGGCATCAAGTTCAGCTAATCCATATTTCTGAGTATGAAATTGAATTTATAGTCTGTAGTATGTTGACTACCGCTCGCATTTAAGGCATAATTGATTTTTATTGAAAAGCCAGCAGGCACATCAAAAATTTCCACAAACCACAAGGATGTTAAATTTTACCCTGTTTAGATAATAGTGTTGCTTTATTTATCCTTTAAAATGAAGCTTTTATATTTATATCAGCAAACGTTGTGGAAGTGTGACTGATGCCTTGTGAAACCATCAGTCCATAGTTCTGTTAAACTCTATGGTAAGGAAATAAACAACTTTTCTATTCCTAAGGTAAATGTCTATGGTTGGTTTGTTTTAAGAATAAATGGAATAATAAATCTGCACAAAAGAAACCATTTCAAGTCATGTAGCAAAGTTATTTTTCTTCATTCCAATAAATAGCTTGTGCAATTTCTTTTTCTGTCCTCTTTTCCTTTCCTTTTCTCCATATTGGCATCTGTTTATTTCTCTTTCATTCTTTTAAACATAGAAATGTACTTTTGTATCTGCTTTTAATTGGCTATAGATAGCAGACTAACTAATCCATGTTGAAATTCTTAGTTTCCAAGGCGTTGACTTAATTTCCTTCAGGTACAAAGGTGATCTTAATCATAGACCAGATTTGAGTATCGACAAATGCTCCATGACAGGCTTCTTTTCAGCCAATTAAGCAGTCATTAAGCACTTCCCTTCCCTCACTTGAGCTATCCTAGCTATTTGTTCATGTCCCTCCACATGGCCTACTGCATCACCTCAGTGCATATGCATTTTTTACAAGAATTTTATGGACCAAGGAAAGAAAACTCAGGGTTGCCCAGCAATAGACTACAGCAAATAATATAGCTGGGAATTTTGAAAAACCAGGCAATGAGATATATATATGTGTGATTCAAGAGTGTTCAAAACACTTTATCAAATGCACAGAGATACAAAACTTAAAGAGATCATACATCAGTTTCTTAGTGTAAAAGTATCAAGAAGAAATGATCTACCTTTTGCAAAGGCAGTTATTTTCAGATACGTGTGCAACAGGTGCAGGCACAAATCCAATTAAAAAATAACAAGATTTGTGCCTGCTCCTCTCTACTATCACTTTAAAACTTCACCACAAACTGTCTACAGAAATTAATATTTTCTTTTATTTTTCTCCTTGTTGTCCATGGCAATTTGCACATACTTGCATCTTCTGTAATACGGGAGTCTTAATGAAAGCACCTGTTTTCTTTCTGAAATACAGCAGGTTGTAGTAAAAAAAACCCACTTGTAAGTAAAATAAATATGTCACATGTCAGTAATATACAATGCACTAGAAAGGCAGGATCTTCTCAAGTAGTTATCAGTTCTCTATAGCATCGGGTCGCCTCAATTAGTTCTTGAATAGTTCAGCATAATCCCTGGGAAACCATCTTTCTGGTACATTGCTAAATAAAAGAAGCCAAACTGAGACATTGCAGCTGTGGTCAGCCACATGTCTTTAACTGATAGTTCGCTGCCTGTACCTGCTTGAACTGCTTCAACTTACTCTGTCTAGAAGAAAGTAGAATATTGTGGGGGATAGCTCATTCTGAAACTGATCCCAACATGTAGCATGAGCCAGGCAACATCAGTTTTGGTTCCTGCTCTTCTTCACAGTCCCCTCCCTAATCGCTGAAACAGCTTTAAACTTCACCCACACCTTAAAGTTCATCCCAGGGCTTGCAACATATGTACACACTTTGATGAGCTGAAAACACAACTTTGATGGGCTGCAACACAACTCTCTCGCTATGTCCAGATACTGTGAAAAAAACAGACATGCAGAATAATTGTCTTTCTTAGCACTGGAAGAGCCACTTGAAGCACAGAGGAGCCCCAACGCCAAGGGCAGAGGAATGGAAGTGTGCCCACTGGTCAGCCACAGAGCGATCCAGCGCTGAGTGCTGGGGATGTGAACCTGTCCCTACCACTTGGCTACCCCTCCCTTCATTCATTTAGCAGAATTAGAGTGCAGGCTGAGATCTTTTGTACCTGCCGTGGTAACTGAAAGCATCCTTTATTTCCTTACTGTGTACTTTAATATTCGTTCTTACGTGTGAACACTGATAACACACTATTGTTTTAGCATTGTTTACCTGTAATGTAGCCGCACCGGTCATTATTTCTGCTACAACAGTGTTTTAAGAGCACTGTTTGCAGACCAAGATACAGTTACAACAGATGTCATACACAGAATGGAAAGACTGATCTCTGCCTAAAATCAAGAGTAGCCAAAGAGTGAGTAAAGAGGCAGGACGAGACCACAGAGAGACAGGAGCTCAAGGAGAAAAATTAAAATGGCACTTTTACCACTTTTGCATATGATGCTCAAGTGTGTTTTTCAGGATACTTTCTAAGGACTTCTTACAGTGAACACTTGAATGAAAACTGTTAAAGGAATGTAGGCTATTGAAGTTAAACTTAGTTCATTGTCCTGGATTCATTTTGCCTAATTTTAAGCTCCCAAATAAAAGAAGATATTTTTTTTTCAGAGAGACATGATTCTTTTCAAAGACATTGACCATGTCTTACAATTAGCATTCATTATTCTGTCCTTTTTTCTCTTCAGCGTTTTGAAAAAAGAGACCATTTTTGTGTAGGTGCCTAAATGCTTAATCTAACTTGTATTTATTTGATTAAGGAAAGATAAAATCTCCATGATCACTACCAATTCTGAGAAAGCTTTAGAAGTCTGGTAATTTAGGATTGTCATCTTAAAAAGAAACAACAAATGCAATTTACCACATGTGTAGTACCAGGTCTGCGAGGGATGAAGGATCAGTTTGTCTGTCTATCTCTAATGATCCTCAATGTCTAAGAGTCTCATCTTTCAAGTTCGCTTACATATTTAGGAAAAGTATGCAAATTTACATGAAAATTCCCTGGAGTATTGTACGGACAAATCTTGCCCATTAATGGACTCATAATGTCTCTTCTCATGTGAAAGATATAAAGGATATTGTTCACAAGTACTGAAATGGGAACAATTCCATTACAAATACATGTAGTTCACTGAAACTAAGCAGTGACTGCATTCTTGTATGAATACAATGTAAATTTATCATTGTAAAAATTTTGTACAAAAGGGAGATTTTATTTGCATTCACATTCACTGCAGAGATCTGAAAATTACTTATACAATGAATTTGGGCCCATAATTAGAGAAAGTTTTCTGGTTTTGAAGAATTTTCTGTTTTTGAAAAATTAGATGGCTGTTGATTACAAAATCTAATGACATTAGTGAAGACGGGAGTGTATGTGTATGGGAGAAAGGCAGATATTGCAGATTTGATGCTGAAACGAATGAGCTTTTCCTCAATCACGTCATTCCCTTATTTATAATCTTCCCCTTAGAACTTCTAATCACTAAAAGGATCATTCTTAAATGCTACCCTTTTCTCCTCAGTTGATTTTCCTGCTACATACAGAATCATTAATACAAAAATAACGCCTTGGTTGTTTTACTTTCTGATTTGGAACACATAGGTTTTGGTATGGATAATTTGGTGTATTTATCAATTAGACTAATTCAGTGTCAGGCTTTAATTTATCATGAAGGGGAGACTGAACTGAAATATCAAATGAGATTGCTGAAAACATGATCATTAAGATACTAATTTTTTTTAGTTAATTCCCATGGCTCCAATACTACTGCCACTCTTTAAAAAAATAATTTAAAAAATCCTTTGTATTACATTTTAGTGGTAAAATGTTACAGACTGACCAGACCTATTTGCACCATTTTAGTTATACTATTTACACATGGATATACACATTGTCGTACAGGCATACATTTTTTTTCCCCCTAACAACAGGAGGTACAAACTTCACATGAGTTTTCAGTTATAAAAAAGAGACTTTCTGTAATAAATAATTAACTTCTTAAGATTGTATCAGACATCATTTTCCTCAGACCCATTTCAGCAATACCTACAATTTGATCTTTGCAAAAACAGCTTAGTCGTCATGCGGATACCTGAGCGCTGTTTTTCTGAGCATTCTTAATAGAGAAAGAAAAAGGTGCAAGTCTCCAAAACTGCTAAACACATTATTGGGAGTAAAATACAAATCTAGATTTCCTACTTCAGCTAATTACTACATTTATCAATTTCCCGCCTGAAGGCCAGTCCTATCTCCATAGCACGTTTTGGGAGGATGTTTACAAAGTTCTTCTTGTAAATGAACTCCATTAATATGACTAGATTTGGGCTCTTACTCTACAGGCTTTTTCTGCATTCCTAACTTTATGCAAAAATTTCCCTTTTTTTTGTTTCAGTTTCATACTGTGTTATTTCAAAATATTTGCCAGAATTACTGTTCTTGAATTGAGGAGAAAACAAACCACTCCAAGCTCCTTTGGAATTGAGCTGGTAAATAAAACTGTTGATTTGACTAAATGTCTCTGTGTGAGGTTACATCGCATTTTATGTAGCACCAAATTCAGCACTTCAGTAACATACTTTTACACTCCTCCACAACTACTATGTTAAAAATTCTTGATTAACATGCAGTTACATAGGAACTCTTGCAATGCAGCAGAAGGAAAGGACCGTATCTGTAGCCTCAACATTCTTCAGTGGGAGTCAAACAAGACTTACACCTACCTTGGCTTTTGATGCTTAAAATAAAATCCTAAGCATAAAAATGAAAGGTTGTTTTTTTTTTTTCCTCTATGGTAGCTTAATTTTCTCAGGTAGTTTTAACCCATATTAACTCTCATTCAGGCTTTACCGAATGTTTATGTTCTGCCTCTTCTATTTGTCTAGGTTGAAAAGAAGGTGCTTCTCTCTCTGGGACCTACAGAAGATGATGTGTCATAATGTACAATAGAAACAACACCTGTAGGAGAAAGAGACTAAGTTATGTGTACTTTGTATTGTTTAACGATTGTATCATGTTGATCTATACTTTGCCATACACAACCTTTCTAAAGCCAGGATGACTTTTATTAGGTTGCAGCCCTATGGATTTACCTCTTCATAGCCAGGATGAGAGACCTCTGCGAACAACAGAATACGGAAAAACAGAGTTTTCAAGTTAGAAATAGTTCCCACCAGATCAGACATCAATATAGCCACTAAATTGCACCTCTCGGTTCAGAAGGAAAACAGAAAATGCAAGAAAGTTATGGTGCAAATACCAAAAATAAAATTTGAATGCTGGATGACATTTTTATTCTTTTTCCCATTGTAAATACTTTAAGACTTAAGTAAGATCATGAAAGTACAATACTAAAAAGGCCCTTCAATAAATGGAAACAAATGAGCTTTTTCCTACCACAGAATTACTTAAAATCAGTCCTTCTTGTGAAGCTAATCCCCTGACAGATAAGACTGTGAATTCCCCCCCTCCCCTTCCTACACGCTCACAGATGGGTTGCAACAGAAAGATGACAAATGAGTTGTGTTTGGCTGGATTAATGGGTATTATCATGTTAATGGATGTTTATGGTGCAGTTTGGGAGGTTCATGTGGTTTTCAAAAAGTGTTGGTGTTCTGGGTAGCTGAAGCCTGCGTATGTGTGTGTGTGTATGCATTATTAGCCAGCTTTTTATGCATATTGTACATTTTTGGTCTCCTTAATGGGTCACAGCTAAACTGGATGTGGAAGTGTTGGCCTTATGCTCAGATCTTTCATCATGTCATCAAGCATGACATGCAAAATACAAGTGTCTGAGCCTTGTCTTTCCACAGCCTCTATGAATGCAGGTGCTTCATAATCCCAGGTCTACTTTGTTGCAATCACTTTTAAAATCTGACATATTGATCAGGAGTTTAGCCTGAGTAACTACTGCACATATATCAACTTCGGTTGGGGATGTCAGGTCAAATTTGTTGGCAAGGTGATCTTACAGCCAACTGGGGTAATTCCTGCCACTCACATGAACAGAAGCTCTTAGCCTCATTTGGCAAGGACAGCATATATTGCACCAACAGGGCATGGGAATTTTCTGCCAGGTGGGGCAGACCCTCAGGAAAATGTTTCACCAAAGACCTAGACATGGAAAAATCTCCTGCTCCAACAATCAAGAGGTGTCAAAAATGTAAAATTACACAGAAATAAATAGGCTTTTGCTCTGAATTTTAAAAGTTGGAGGTTTGTGGTTTTTGGTTTTTTTTTTTCTGTTGAAAGTTTCTTAGTCTGTGAAAGCGACCAACCTTTAAACATTCTTGTTTGCTCTCATTTTCTTCTGCCCACAAGGCTTGTTTTCCTCTTACTTTCGGTCTCGTTTTTAGTCTTTAACTCGAGCTGATAGGCTGCTTTCATACTAGCTATATATAAAGGAATACATATGTCAGACACTTGTGTGTAAACTTCTGCTTAAAACCCTAAATGCTCATTTGAATGCTAAAATGCATCATTTGCATGCAGTATTGAGGGAGTTGTTCGCATAAATGTACAGTTGTGTTGACACTCAGTTTGTCTCTAAAAAGAGCAGGTATTTAAAATCTGGAATTGCCATGGAATATCCTACAAGAAATAATAGAATCTCCATCAATTAATACATTTATTGACTTAGTATGAAAAAATAATGAGGCTTTGAGGTACAATAAGAATGCAGGCAATATTCTGTTTCATCTAATTCGTAAGATTTCTGAGGTTTTTTTCTAAATTTTGGGAAGTCAGATTTTCCTTTCAGAATAGCATAGTTTTGGGATTAAGACAGTAAAAGCGATCTTCTGAAATCAGGACCAGAGGGGATTTTAATGTACTGAAATAGTGCTTGCCATTTACTTGGTATTCCTCCACCATCCAGTTTAAAATAATTCCTTCATGTCTTTCCTTTCCTTTCCTTAAAAATTCACCAAGCGTATGTGGACCTCACAGATGCAGCTTTAATTGAAAGTAATGTCAAAAACAGTGTTTTGATCTGTTTCCTTTCTTTTGACATTCTCTGTTTTTGGAATGTGTTGAGTCTGTACGACCATCCTCTGTTCAGAAATTCATCTGGAAATTTACATATTTTAAAGGCTTCTTGCTCTATAATACAGCTGAGCATAATAGTGCAAGCTACAGAGAAATTGAGGTGTGAAAGAGAAATTTCCCAATTTCAGTCCTTAACTGAAATATAAAAACAATTCTTCACCATCTGGGAATTACTACACAAGGCTTTCTTCCAACTAGGCTTGCTAGAGGGATAGAGTTCATATGATCCAGCAATGGATAGGTTGTATCTGGCTAAAAAAAAAAGAAAATACATTTTAAAAAAATTTTTTGGCGATTCACTAGTTTGCAGTGCTATCATTGAAATGCACAGAATGTTTCATACATTCAGAAATATACAGAAATACATTACATCTGCCTCTAAATTTGCAAAATCCAATGAATTACATATTATTTTGCAGGATGATAGGGTCTGTCTCTGATGAAGTAAGTAATGTTCCTGATACAGAAAGGTGTAAGTCCCACAGGAAACATTACGTATCAAGGATGCTCAGCATTTTACTGGATTGTGCCCCAAGAGAACAAAAGAGAAAAAGAATAAAGTAAGATAGACATTCATAAATCTTGTCTTTTTTTTTTTTGTTCCCCACCCCAACAAATAACATCAAGAAAGGTCTTAGTTTCAGAAAAAGGTTATTAGCTGCATATAATTTTTCTGCAAATTAATTATGAAACCACCTACTGTTAAAAATAAATTGAATCTAAAGGCAGTGTACATGTAGTCTGTCATTTAAAGGTAGGACTAGTTCTGACAGTTCAGTTCCAGGTACTGTGGCTGTGAGCAACTTTCAGATTGGACTGGACTATTTATTCTGCAAAAAATCTGCAACAGCAGGAGGTATATGTAGTCCTCAGATCATATTGGTATCAACCACTTTTATTAGCTAAGTTCATCCCTTGCTAGTTACCGAACTACAAAAGGTGGGGAGGAGACAGGCTTACTAGCAGCTAAAAATCTCAGTCAAAACGGTTTTAACCACTTCTAACCACATCTACTTTGCATAGTCCACCATAGGGGTTACATAAACAATCTGAAAATCTCTACTTGCAGAAGGAATAGAACCTGTATATAAAACTCCATAAAAACAACTTGAGCTAGAAGTGTTAAGCATTAGCAAAGAATAATAGCATAAGCCTGTGCACACAAGTATGAATTTTCTATGTGAATGTGTTCAGGTAGATATAGGCACAGGGCTCAATCCCTCCTGCCTGTGTGAGTTCAGATGACTGAGGGCACATCCACAATAGCTCATGCTCAAATCCAAACTCTCTTAGGACTCAGAATCTCTAGGTGCAAGATGAATCCATAATGCAGGTGGCAAGTTGGGGATCACGAGTCCAAGGATATAACTTGCTCTCTGGCCCAACCTAAACTACAATGCAGAGGCAGCCTTGATCTTTCTGATCCTGCTTCTCACTTTGAACATGCTGACAGCTGCACTTCCTTACTTCATTGGGCAGCGGTGTGGGATAAAAGCAGCCTATTTCTTACCACTTGTCAGGCTACTTTGGGTTGACCAAGATTATTTGAAAATCTAGTTGAAATAAGTAATGGTGCAGATCAAAACACCCTGTGAGACAATGATAAATATTAACGTTACGATAGTTGTTCAGGTGCTTTTCAAAATTAAAACTTTCGGGTTTGTATTATGCAGTATTGTTTTCAATACCATTAAATTTACAAATTTAAGAATACAAAACAAAACCAAAAATATTGTTGACCTAAGTAGTCTGTTCAATATGCTTTTTTTTTTAATCTCTTTAGAGGTGGGGAACAGATCCCCTTTGGCTCAAGCTAAATACTTTCCCCATTCACCAAATTGAAAAACCAATATAATTTAGGATATATGCATCACATGTAGGAAAGGGATCTTTCATTGAGATGGTAAGTACTAGATAAGATATTTTAAAAAGCAGTATACAATCTTTTGTCTCTTTCCCCAAGACAGCTACAACATCTGAGTTGATGGGTTGACTTTGCTTTCTGGGTGTAGAAGTTAAACCAATTCAGAGCACAGTATTTGTGCTGCCTCCTTTGCTTTTGCAGTATTTTACCTCCACTTGAGAAGTGTGTAAGCAGGTTTCTCGCCGGCTCTGTCCAGTGACTCTTTTCTGATCGTTGGGATGATCTCTCCTCTACACCGCTAAGCAGTGGCATCTCTTGTGTGCCCTTGAATAAAGTCTCCTTTTGTTTGAACTGATCTGCCGTGCACCCTACCCCACTGGTCGTGTGCTACGAGAAGGGCTGTGAATGCTGGAATTCACCCTGGGCTGCACTGAGAGAAGCACATTTTTAAGGACCAAAGGGTCTTGACTCCAATCAGGTTCTAGGTTGTAAGACGACTTCGCAGAAAGACGCGGTCTTGGCACTTGTTCCATGAACGAAAGTAGTTCCAGGTGTGAAGCTCTACTCCTGGTGACCAGAGCTAGGCTACTTCTTGTAATAAATTTGTTTACTTTATTTGTGAGGCAGCAGTTTTCAGTCCAGCGAGCATTAATGCTGAGTGGCGTTGTGCGTATGTATTCAAAACGATAATCGCAGTGCGTTCTTGCAATGGTTTTTGTGTGAAATCAGATGAGGCATATGTCAGGAAGATGGCAATGGAATCCTGAGATGTCTTATATATGTTTTTAATAAAAAAGCAGAGGGTTTAATTTTGTTGCTGTTATGAGTCTCAGAGCGTAAGGCATTCTTCTGTTTTTCCTGATAAACAGGCAATTCACAGTCTCTGCTTTATACAGGCTACTATGATTTCGGATGCAGCCCCTCTACACTTTGGCTTTGCCAGTGGCTCATCTACTGATAGGTAGAGTTCGGCATCCCAAGCCTTAGTACCCTTTAGTGCCACTTTGTCTGTGCCACGTGTGTGCATGTGTGTTTAAGAAAGATGGAGAGGGAAACACACTACAATGAAAGGCAAAGGCTCTACGGTGATGTTTGTGGTGAGCAAACCAAGTGCGCTTTAGGGAAAGCGCAGATTCCACTGAGACATGTACGCTTTCCACCCCCTCCGTTTTTCCAGACAAGTGTTATTTTTCAATATTTTATTGTGCTAGCAATAGGAGAAATCTTGTAATAAAATCATATCACTGTTTCATCCGAGGCAAGTTTAGATGTTATCACAGTGATATACTTTGTCATAGATTTATTATTAAGTTGTTGCATAATGTAGCTGAATAGAGTTATAACATTTGTAGTCTAACAAAGTTTTAATACCAGACTGTGAAATTTTAACATGAAGTAGATCGCTACAAAGACCGACTGTTATTACCTGCAAACTTCCAGTGACAAATCACATGACTTAATGCAAAAAATGCAGTTTAACAGCATTTGTTATTATCTGTACAGCTTTATTATTGTCTTTTTATTGCATTCATAATCTGCAAATAATGTAAAACAGATCTATGGCTGATCATGTAATGACCAATGGCATATTGTACCTTGTTTAGTAGGTGGCTGTCCTCTTGTCTTATTTGGGAATATATAGTTTAACAAGATACTTGCCGTCATTTTCTTAACAGGGATAATAAACAGAACAATTCTGCATAAAAGCTCATATCAGCTTCTTTCATGCCTTTTCTTTTCAGAAGGCTGCCTAAGGGTTTAAGCAATTTAGTTGTCTGACCCGCATCCTTCCTCTGCAGTCTGCAGTTCTTTTGTTTAACATTAGTATGTGGGCAAACAGCATTCAGAGCTGTGCAGAGCTTATCAGCCTGTGCTCAGTCGACCAGAACCCCATTCTGTGTATCTAAGAGGGGCCACGTTTAATGCTTCACAGTAGGAGCATCTGCAGTTTCCAAAAATGACTTGTTTATCAGATAAACTCTGTCCTTGCACTGACACATAGTGGCTCTTCAATATCATGCTCTCCTGTATGAGAACTGAGCAAAACAGGGTATGCACAATGAATAACAAGTGAAATTTATGCACATGGTATGGTGACATAGGTACCCTATAACACCAGGCAGAGTTTCTCTGCAAACGCTCTGTAATTACACAGGAAAACTTCCCCATTACCTTCCAAAAACGTTTTAGTTACTCATTCTCAGTATATTTGGAGCGCATACTCTGAAGTCAGTAAATGTTCATTAATTTACTTATTTTGCTTGGAATTTAATTAGAAGTGGCATGAGGGGCCTGAATTCTATAGCACAGGCAGAGAGATTCCGAGCAAAGCCTGATGCTGAGGCCTGTGGTGTGTCTGTCGGTGTGGCAGCCTCTGATGGTGTAGCTGGGACTTTCACTTTTGAGGTGCTGTGTTACCAAAGGATTCCCCCACAGCTCTGCAAGTCAATTTTTACAAGCTATCTGCTCTACGCTGAATCAGACCCCAGGGCGCTGAAAGCATAAATATATTCTTATAAAAACCATGAATTTTGTGTTTAAAATAAAGGCCTCACTAAATATTTTAAATACCATAGAGGTCAGCCAGCGGTTTAGAAATAAAATGCTTATTAAAACATCATTATTTGAAAGCAGGTAGAAGCAGCAGCCTAGAGTTGGTGTTTGAGGCTCAAGATCCAGTGAGAGTGAAGTGCTGTGAGCTCTTTTAGAGAAGTGCAGCTGGTGTCTCAAATTCTCCATCTGACTGAATGAAGGACATCTTATAAGATGAGCTGGCTTTGTGATATTTCTAGACTGCTCTGGAGCCTTTTCTAAATATGTTGGTGGAAATATCTATTTGAGCGGTCACAGAAAGAGGAGGTAGATGGGGTAAGGACCAGAGGTTTCGATCCAAGCCAATGCCACCTCCCTGCAATTCAGGTGAGCCTGTATTCTAGAATGATACCCTTGACTAATTATGATGATTTTATTATATGAAATTAATATTACACTGCAAATGGCAATGGCCCAGAAGGAGCCTGATAAAATTAATGTCCTCGTCTGTACAATTAAGATTTTTGGTATGAAGATGAGCATACAGTGAGTCTGTCAGCTGTGACACTTTCTATACATACAATGGCTCAATGCTGAAGTGGTATGCTGAGAACAGAGGCTTATACCAGGCTTTCACCTTTCTTTCTCTCCCCTCCCCCCTCATCAGTACATGCTGGTTGGTCAACTAGTCGGAGAAAAATTGTTAATGAGGGTTAAATGGAAGTTATCTATTAAATGTCATTCTAGAGACATCGGAGCTTTATTTTGAATGATGCCCATATTTTTCTCTCCTTTATTTTTCCACCTTCTCCCTCCCCCACCTGAAAGAAAATATCCAGTGGATGCCTGGCAGCATCCTCTGATTGCTCGCTGTTTTCCTGACACTAAATCTACTGTGTCATATTCCTTGCATGGGCTGCAGATTTTGGCCTTTTCACCTGCTGTTTTGGTTGGCTTTAGATGCAAAGAGAAGAATATGAAAAGGAGAGGGGGAGGGAGGGAAGTTGGGAATGCTGGAGCAAAAAAAAAAAAAAAAGGCAAATGTTTTTAGCGCCTTCATCTAGACATGTGTCCCCTCACTCTGTGACATGGCTGCTCCAATGTTGCCATGGTGAGGATTTCTAATCATCCCTAC
Organism: Phalacrocorax carbo; assembly: GCF_963921805.1. NCBI lineage: Eukaryota > Metazoa > Chordata > Aves > Suliformes > Phalacrocoracidae > Phalacrocorax > Phalacrocorax carbo. The sequence goes on along the minus strand of NC_087515.1, from coordinate 84,537,831 downwards.
ACATGACAGGCTCCTATTTGTCTGCACTCCCTTGGGTGTAAATTTCTAGGCTTAAAAAAAAAAATCCATGTGAGCGTATCATCCGCCGTGCAGATGTTTCACTGCTTTAGAATATCAGGCAGCTGCTTGTGCCACCGTCGACAGCTAATTGGAGACTGCATCGCAGGAACAGAGGCGTAATTATGGCATAAATACACATCCTCTGGTGCATCATTGTATCTCTATTAACAGAAAATTTTAAACAGTGTTCAGAGTGTAATTAGTGTAGTTGATAAAGTTGTAAAACATGTAAATAAGGGAAATAGCAGGTACGTGGCCAATCCACTACCCAGCACTAGGGGATGCAGATTATTGCCTATTTAGAAATAATTAGCAAAGCTGCATTAGCAAAGCCTGTGTCCAACAGAAGCAATGCAAACATTTATTCTGGTAACAGCTCTTTCTGTGCTAGCCATGAAAATCTACTAATATTGGTAATTTAGCCCTCATTACCAGAGGATAAAGCATGAAAAGAGCTCAGACATGAAATATGACAAGTAATATTAATTTTTATTCCAGAGGAAAGGATGCTTTCTTGGGTTGCATGCTGATTTCTCGGCAGGGTCTCAGTAGCGTGTGAGCGAGCTGGTGGTTGAGGATGCAGCTCTGGAGCTGGCTCCCTGCTGGAGGTATACCCTGGGGTACCCGTGACAGGAGCTGATGAGGCATGCTGTGGTTAGTGCCCAGCCAAACCTTAGGTCACGGTTCAAAACAAGCGCTCAGGCATTAAACCTCTCTCCTTATAGGCTTGCACCTTTAATTTTGTCCTTGGGCTCACTCCTCGCCACCCCCAAATGATTTTGCCAAATCACCTGCTCTGCCCCCAGCTGTCCTCCCCAAAATGCGTAACACGCAGCTGTGCTGGGCGAGTAGAGAGCTCTGAATCAGTGTGTACGCTGTTACTCTTCAATTTTGTCTTGTGCCCTGGATGAGAAATGATGACTTCACCCTCACTGTTTATGTTTTAGATTATGTTACGTAAAGAACATTACCCTGTGACCATAAAAATAAATGCCAAAATTTTTACTTTGCTTTACAGATGTATTTTCTAATGAAGAAAAATGTGAAATCCTGGCTGGCACAGGAGGCATAGATCATTTTTTTAAAACAAGAAGATGAGAAGGGCTGAATGTTCTGGAAAGGGAAGGAAAAAATTGGGGTTTTTTGCAACATCTCTGATTCCTTCATTTTTTTCTTTCTACTGGATGTAGAAACAGAATGAATAAAAACTCCAGCTTATAGTGTCAGCTAAGTTCTGCTGCATCCTTAATAAGTGTGCACGTGTGTGTTTATGCGAGAGGGGAAAGGGGGAACAGGAGAATTCTGCTTGACAAGTGCCAGTGTTTTAAAAAGAAGTGTAAGAAAGATGTTATCTCTGGCTCAGGCAAATAAATTTCCCCACTTAGCCAGTGTTTCCTGAACATTTTCAGAATTCAGCTCTCACCACAGACTGCATAAAATCCTGCCAAATAAGGGCTGGATTTCATGTAATACAATGCTTAAGAAAGAGAGAAAGAAAGAAGAGGGGGGAAAGGTAGAGATGAAAAGAAGCCGGACAAGCTACTGTCTGAAGTATTAAAATGTAAAATAAGCTTTAGAGCTGTAGCAGGGGGAAAAGCCTTTTACAGATCCAAAGCGAACACTGTGTATATTTTATCACCTGCAATGACGTGAAAATTGTGAAAACACCGAACTTGTTGATTGAAGTGGGTTTTTTTCCACACTTTGGTGGAGGTTCAGTACTCATCCCACCACCCTGTTTAGATAAAAAACAAAACTGGAGAGGGAAGCTCAGTCAGTCTTTTGCCTGTGTTACAGGCAAAAGCACACAAAAGCTCAGACAATACCCGCCTCATCTGCTCTGATGTGAGCATCCCATTGAGTTCTAGCATGCCAGTTTTTATAGCCTTAGCATATATTTTCTGCGCTTAATATTTATGTAGCTATATACAGATGTGCATTCCTCTGGCATGCAGTAAGTACATAGTTTATGCATATATACACTTTATGACTAAGCTGTTCGTATGTGGCCAGGATGCCTTGCTAGGTGCAATGGTACTGCCCTGCTCCCGTGAGTTCAGTGAGGTTGTTACCACAGACTTGCCTGGAAGAAGAGCTGGGCCAGCTTCTGCTGCTTTTCATAATGCCAGCACTGTGTGGCTCTGTGTGAATCCTGCAGCATATTTGTAGGGCTATAACCATATACAGATGATGTTGCAGTGTTTGTATGTGCATGTGTAAGTGCGTGTGTGTAGGCACTAATCTGGCTATTTGGAGTGTGTGTATCTGCATGTGATTATGAATGTTTCATAGTAACAGATCTCCTTGATAATGTGAAGGAACAGGAAAACCTGCCACACAGTCTGCATGAAAACATATATTCATGTATGTATAATGCATACATATAACATAGATGTACACACTTATATAAGAGACATTTTTAATTTATATACTGAGTTGAAATACTAAATGATATAACAAAAAAAATGCAATTCTTTCCAAACCGACCCCCCTCGGCCCCCCCCACTCCTTCACCATTATTTATCACAGTGTATTGCTTGGATGTATTTTTCCAGGGTCAGATACTTTGTTGGATACTTTGTTGGAATGCCTTCAGAAGTCTATTTATTGCCCCTCCTCTAGAAAGAGATAAAAATGCTGTTCTGCATCAGGAGCAGCCATCTCTTTTCCATCTTACCTCTTTCCCTTCTAATTACATAAGTAAAGTGCACGTTGTTGGCAAGCCTGAACAAGTTACAGTATTGCAAGCAGATCAGGAGGATAGTCTGAAGACTGGATTTGTATGGAGAGGTGCCTGGAGATGGGCAGAGTTAGGCTTCTGTAAGTGAAAATGCACGGGGGGGTCCTGAAATGATTTTAGGCAGATTGGTAGTAGTTCATTACAGGGTAACAGGGTCATTGCTCATTCTTTGCTATAGAAAATGACCTGACAGGTCATCTGTACCTGAAAGTAATTTCAACATTTGCTGTTTTTTCCTCAGTTTAAAAATTTATGTACTGTTGTTTGATATTAATAAACGGGTATTAATGTTTCGGTGACCTTTTCAATGGGCTGCACACAATAGTATCAGTTTGAAATATAAACACATTAATTTATACATTTTGAATACCTCAGTTTAAGATCGCATTTAATATAGTTCCTGTGGGCCAAATTTAGTCTTGTGTAAATTAGTTCAGTCCATTAAAGTTAATGGGAGTTGTTATCTATCATACTAGTCTAGTACGAAAAATGAATGGTAGGCTACGTGGCATTTCTTTTGCACTGAAAAGTGTGTGTACTGTGACAGAAGAAGTCATATTTCTACATTTTTACCTTTGTAGGAATGTGTCCCATGGCAACTCTGAGGTCTTTGAGTGAAGAATAGTAGGGGTACCCATCTCAGTGCTTTCTGCCTTGTAAGGGAGACCTGAAGCAGTTAAATTAGGGGTGCAAAGTAGCTGGGGTTGGTTAAACAAACTAGTTTGTACAGAATGAAAGCTGATAAATTAACTGGGCCAGAAGGAAATGAAAATCAGAGCTGGGTCTGGAGGCAGAAGAAATGGGGATCTTGCAGGTGGTGGGTGTTTTCCTGAAGAATTACAGCCACTTCATAGGTGTGAAGGCTACAATAGTGTTGACCCAAAGCCCACTGAGTTTGGAGATATGGTATTTGGTGAAAAAACAGTAACAGAATAGAGGGTGGATGGGAAAAACAATGCAAGAAAAAGTGGTTGTGCTACTGTAGATCTAACCATTCACCTTTCATTTCTCCTCATTTATACTATTTCTCTGTGTTCAGCTTTAGGTGGGTATTGAAATAAAATGCTTTAGCCATCTTATGTCTTAAAAATAAAGAGGATAATGAGTTGAAACTTATGACTAATTTTTGTTTGAAGCTATTTAACAACTTCTCTCTGTTCTTTTCCTGCACATAGTTCTGCATATATTTTCAAGGGGGTAAAACACATCAGGAGGTGAATGAGCAGCAGGAGGTGCTGTGGCTCACAGAAGCCATGGTGCCTTTAGCAAGTACTGTAGCCCAGAAAGAATACATCTGTAGAGTGAAACTGTTGATTCAAAAGACCTGACTTTCCACAGCATATGCCCTGCAAAGGTTTTATTATGTGCTACATCTCATCTGGTCTTGTGACCTGAACATCCAGTAAGAGTTGGAGCAGATAGGTGTGTGCTGCCAGTTTACTTGGAAAGCAGCACAGGCACTCTTAGAACACTCCGTGATGCATATCAAAATGTAGTAAGTAGAGAAGTTAAGAGATTCACTTCAGAAGCACGTTTCTGCTCTGAACAAACCATCGGTATGGATGTACCCCATTTCTGGAGGTCTCTGTTCCTTGTCAGTGCTAGTACGTTCACTGTATTTCAGCAAAAGTAAAGCTTTCTGGCCTCTGTGTCCAAGAGTGTGATTCCTTTGTCAACAGTTTGTGCTTGGTTACCCTGGCAAGGGTGGGTGAGCCACTGTACAAACTTTTGGGAGGAATTAAAACTGTTCATGACCCTGAATAGATAAGCCTCTGTCTTGGTTTCACCTTGGTATCCTAATAATCAGACTACAGATAAAGCAATGAAAACAACATCAATAAGAATTACATTTTCCTGAAATATTATTGGGAAGAACACTTTTCTATATCACTATATTCAGGGCAACTCAGTAAACACTGAACATAGGAAAACCAAGCTTTGTAAGGAATTAGTCCTAATTTCCTTCACTAAAGAGAAAGCAACCTTTTTTGGTATGGATAAGGAGCACACCACCAGGGAAAAACAAGGCACTGAAGCACTTGGTTGTAGTAGCAAGGTCAGTGGTTCAGTCACGCATGGGCTCTAGAGCATTTGTTATTGTTATTAAAATGGTACGTTCCTCCCACATTGGCGGGTTTGCTTGCTAGCATAGGCAAGGCAACATCAATATTAATTTTGTAAATGTTTATCTCATGTAATGTATATGATTAAGACTTGTTTGGATGTTTTGTGCTGATTAAACTGAGACCTTTCTATGCCAACAGCCCTGTGGCATTGAGTAACTGTGAGAAAAACAATGTGTGACAATGGTAGGGGAACTGAGCTGAAGATAAATACTTTCTCTAGTATTGGGTTTTCTCTAATTTTTTTTCCCCCTCTAATTTTGTTGCCATGGATAGAACCACATACAAAACCAGATTTGAATTATCAAGAGTCAATAGTATATTTTCACTTCCTGAGTCTGTAAGTGAAATGCCATTTATGGCATCCTTGGCATAATGTCCATTTCTTTAAGTTACACATTCTGTGAGGTGGTAGATGTTTCCCCCTTGTCTGGTAGCATTAAAATTGCACTTTTGGGCTCATGTGACAAATGCTGTGAAATGCACGCTTTTAGTCAAGTTTCATTTTATGCTGAAAATAGTGGAGGGAATTCACAGGTTCCTCAAAATATTAGCTCTCTTTAGGTGTCTTGGTAAATGAAAACTGCAGTTCTTGGACCAGGCTCACTCTTTGTAAAAGCGTTCATTGAAATTGATGAGAACTGACTTGATTTCATGGCATGGTCATTACCCTCTGGTAATCTAGAGATGTGAAAGGATTTGGGAGGAAGGAAATATCTCCCACTTTTATACATGTCACACTGCTGCAGCATACATGAATCAGTAGCCAAGAAAAACATTTTTCTACTTGCCTGCTGAAGTGATATCTGACATCAATTAATTTATTTTACCCCTTTTGCCAAACAAGCCATAAAGATTCATAACCATCAGCCATGATGAAGACCAATTGTTCTCAGCTGCTATTGTGTGTACAGAAATGTTTTATTGTTCAAGTAAACCACTACCATAATCTAATCCTTTGCAATTTTGAACCCTTTCTTGCAGAGGAATGGATTACTCCAGTTTGGGGGAAACCGCGCAATAGTCACTGCATGGGACTGAAGTAGGATTTTTGAGTCCTACTCCTTAGTCTGGTTTGTGGCTGAGCCTTAATTTGTTTATCTGCAGGACTTGTGCTTCTCAGATATTTAGTGTTTGTCAAGCATATTGAAATCCTTACACCTGAAGGCAAAGTATGAATGCAAATTCATTGTTATTATTATTATTATTATTACTATTATTAAGGTTTCACAAAGTTAATTGTGACTTAGTTTGGGAGGTTTCTATTGTTTTTATAGTTCATAGTTTTGTAAGTAAATTCCTGCTTTAAAATGTGATGACACTTTTGATTTCTGTTTCACTCTTTAGTTAGAAATGATACCAGCTATTCTGCATTAGCTATGACCTTTAGAAAAATAACTGTTGAACTTATTAAACTCAACAGTTTCTGTACATGTCTGTTTTTATTTGCCCCTGTCTGTTCTATATAAAAACACAGTGTGTGATTGTGTGTGTGTGTGTGTGTGTGTGTGCATTTGCAGCTACTGGACTTTTCTATTTAGTGATGTGGAGAAACTACCCAGCGCTGTGGGTTTCTGGGTAAAGAAAGAAAAACCACAGGACCCGGTAATATCTTTAACACTTGTAAGTGTGACCACTGTGTGTGGGTAGGTATGAATGAACTCTTTAATTTAAACTCACCAAATCGTTGATTTTTACCAGCTGTGAGAGCGCCTGTGTAATAGTCCGTCCATCAAAGTGCCAGGCGAGCAGCCGGTTGCACAACACGCGCCGTGTGCTGTAATGCGGGCAGACACCTCAGTATTTATGGAAGAGCTTTTCTAGAGCCGAAGCTGACTCTGGGATTACAGCTAGCATTTTAAGGCCCATTGTAATAGAAACTGTAAGATCGGCAGAGTAAAATAAGTATATCTCTTAAAATGGCTTTTCATGTTTACTGTTCGGGGTGTTTTCCTTCAGGGGTTCGTATCAAACTTTGCCTGTAAAGAATTCAGGCTTGCCTAATACTATAGCAACTCCACTTTCAGAAAAGATGTACTGCGAGTGCTTGCAAAGGCGAGCTTGTTGCACCAGATGGTCTTTTCCAGTTCCTGAATCTTTTCATGCGTTTATGCATTATCAAAAGTAAAATCCTCTTATCAGCTACCAAAGGGCCCGCTATTATTTTGGCCATTATAACAGGTAGTCACATAATATAGTGTAACTAATACAAGGGAACTTTCACAGAAGGCGAAATTTTATTGGGTGTTAGGACAGGTGATTAAGGTTAGCTTGTGCCTGTTAGCGCAGGTTTCGCTGTAATACTAATCTAACCACGAGAGATTCCCTTTCATCTATGGGATCCTAGACTGCTATGCAAACCTAGCAAATCGGTATGAAAAGCTATATGGTGATCGCTTCATACATGCCTGGAGTGAAATGCAGCAGCTGTTCAACAGCATACAGTAATATCCCCAAACTCTTTAGAGCAGGCAGTGATGAATGTTAAAAAATCAGACAGATTTTTTCAAAACTGGGTGTATTAAAGTTAGCTACTAAAATACCTTTTTGGCAGCTAAATCTCAGTAGGTGGGCCTGGTGAAGAGGGCTGGCATCTAGCTTGAAATCCATAAAGGCTGCAGGAAGTTCAGTATTTCAGAAAAAAGCAGGATCCAGGCATCCTGAAATTCTGAACGCAGCACTGCTAATAACCTTTAACATGGCATAATATTCTTCATAAGATAATTCAGATAACACATTCTGAAAGTTTTAACCTTTGTGTGAAGTTAACATGTTCTTTCATGCCTGTGTGGAGCTCTTATTAACACTGAAAGCAGTTTTGCCCCAGAAAACTGGAGCAACAAAAATCCCCTTGGAATATGGTTTCACAGGGCTCCCACTTTAAAGGAAGAATGATAATGGGGAAGAAAAACATATTTTTCTCCCCAGATCAAATCACAGTAGGGATTAATAACAACATCTAGGCTGGTAATTCAGTTTGATATTGATATGCAATACAGCATGAGGAAATAAAAGTCTGTGTTTGCTACCTACCCCCACCAGAGCTGGTGATTCCTCACCTGCAATGATTCCTTACCTGGTAAGCCCCATGGTCCTATCATGCTTCCAGCTGGCCAGAGGGATGAGTCTGTTTCTCTGGTCTTCCTAAGCAATTTTGAATAGGCAGTCTCCAGTGTCCCAGGAAAATGTCATAGTCATAGGGAAGGCTATTTTCTCTCTACCGATGATGTCCCTCTGAATCACAGAGGGAGAGAAATTGCTCACTTTATCAATCAGGCAGAGGAAGAAATTTAATACTGGACCTGCTTTGTCTAGATGAAGGACTTCCACCACAGTATCCCCTTCAATTACAACAACATTTTGTAAGTTTAACCTTCATTTCCAAGTCTCTTATTAAAAGTGCCTAAAAGCTAAGCATTTTGGAAGTGTCACATCAAACTTCTCTTTCCATTTGAAGCATTTTTTTCTAGTTAATTATTTCATAATTTTTTTAAAAAACCCTCTGAACAGGCTGCCCAGGGAGGTGGTGGAGTCTCCATCCCTGGAGGTATTTAAAAGAAGGGTAGACGTGGCGCTTGAGGATATGGTTTAGTGGTGGACTTGGCAGTGATAAGTTAGCGGTTGGACTCGATGATCTTAAGGGTCTTTTCCAACCTTGACGATTCTATGGTTCTATGATTTCTGTTTCAGCAGAAGAAATTCAGCAGTTCAGCTTAAAACCAGGAGTAATTCCAGTTGCCTCAATTAAAGGGAGACCTGAACTCCCCCAAAAGTACACCTTGGCAGGGTCCAGCTATGCCAGGTCTCAAAGAGTCTGAGCTCACCTGAGGGTGGGAGGACATGCACGAAAGAATACAGCTCTGGCATGTAGGGGGAGAAGGGGAATGTACTGGACTGCCGGGAGCTATTCATCGTAAAGTTTAGTTGTCTCTGCCTGACTAATGATAACTAAGGGACAGAGTCTAATCTGAAATGTGCACTGGTGTGTGTCTTGAAAAATACACTACAATGAAGAAGTACATTTATCAATATATTCTTCACTGTTCACCCTACATTTGGTCCAGGTCCAGCTTATTTTGTGAAGAGAACTAACTAATAAAGATCTGAATATAATTAGTCTTGAATTAGTGAAATAGTTACAAAGCAGGGGACCAGTTAATGGTCTGGTTTACTGATTTATCTTCCTGCAAAATCAATTTTGAGCTCTTCTTATTAACAAAATGTTCACTTGCAATGAACAATAACTAGTGCCAGCAATACAGTAGTTGAAAGACTATTTTGCAGGCAAAATCAAGCTGTAAACGTAAGAAATATTATAGCACTTTGATGCAAATAGAGTGTTACCTTAATAATTGATTAGTGGTTGATGAGAGAAATACACTTTACACATTAAATACTATGACTGACATAGCAGATAAGTTGACTACTGTAAATATATCACATATCACTTAATTTTTCAGTCAGTTAGCATCTTCAGAATGAACTTCCTGTGTACAAAAAGAATTAAGGATTCTCTATGAGGCATTTTAAGACAACATTTAATGGCAAAGGAAAGTAGCAAGGTACTATTATGTGTATTTCTACATGTGTGTCTCAGTTTAGCTTTTTGTAAAAATTCAAATACACGACATTCATAGCACTGTAAATATTTTGTCAGGGACACACTTTAACAAACATTTTGTCACCCAGAGATGCAGCTGTAATTCCTGGAGAATACTAACACACAGGCTTTATTCTCAAGCCTGGGAGAGTGTCATCCTGACCTCTGTTTACTGCTATTAAACATAGAAGATTTACTTTGAAGCATTCATTTAAGGAAGTGAGTTATTATTCCTTTGCTTGACCTTAGCCTATGGTATATATATCATGAGCTTCCATAAGGCCATCATGCATGAAAAAAAATTGGTCTACCAAAAGATAAAGTTAAAAACAATCTTAAAATATTTTAAAAATTGGGGACAGGCATTATTGCTTTTATCCTCATCACCCACCAGCTAAATAAGCATCTACACACTGAAAATATATATATTTAAAACTTGTCATTTTATATGTAGTAATCGCTAATAGAAGTACCTTGAAACGAATCCTGTTGTTGAAGTTAACGTTATGCGAGCTATTGCTTATATTTATTGCTGGGAAAACATTATTTTTAAAAGCATATGAAAAAATAGTTTTCAAGCTGTTTCCTTAATGAACTGGAAATAGTAACCCTGTCAAATGTAATACAAAAATAGTGTTATAAGCCTATGGCATCTATTTATTACTGGAGAACAAAAGCCTTCATCCATTTCCTTTAGAGAATGACATTTTTGTAATTCGCTGCCCATTTCATTTGTTCTAAAAGGACTTCGTAGGTTGACAAATATCCCACAGAAATGGCTTCTGATGCTTGATAGGATAATGTGCAGCCCCTTAGGACAAGGGCAAAGGCAGCAAACTTATCATCCTTTAGTTTAGCTTAGCATGGGTCAGTAACAGCGCCAGGGGTGACAGAAGATGTTAAAGTGTGGGAAGCAAGAACTAAGAGCTGTAGGAGGGTAGTTTTTATAGTTTATCCTTTCTTTCACCATGACGCTGCATAGACAGCTTGAATCACATTGTTGATTTGGTTCACTGCACGCCACACTAACTGCTCCAGTAGGAGGAAAGAAAAACAATTACGGGTCATTTTCCCCAATAGTGTGTGACATTTCAGCACTTATCCTATAGGAGAAGGAAACCCATGTTTAATATTTTAGCTTGAAGTTCATATTTTAAAGATGCATTATCACACTTGGAGGTCTGGTGTGATAAATTTGAAGATTATTGTAGTTCTACCAACGTCAGGATTTTGGAGGAGAAAGCGTTCTGCATGTTTAATTGTCCTCTACATTTTGTTCCGAATATTTTTCTCTGACAAAGCAGGGTAAGGATGAGCATTTGGCTCCTGTGGAGTGCACATTTTAAAAACAACAAACTAGACTTTAAAATCATGATGATGGCTTTCATTCATCAAGAGCTGAAAACCATTTTAGAAGTGTCATTTTAGAAATGTGTTTAACAGAGTTAAGTCTTCCTCAGTAGTAGACGATTACTCCTCAGTCATAGATCTTGTAAACTTTGGGCTGATCTAGTGAGACGTTCCATGCAAAGATTTTCTGTTGAAGCCAATTGGAGCGATTGAACATAATGAGAAAATCATGTCCTGCTTCTAAAATTTGCAGCTACTCTTATACTACCTACCTCAGCTTACCCTGCAAAAATATTCTTCCACTGTCAGGTTCCTTAGTTTCTATTCAGTACATTGGAGTAATAAAAAGCATACTTATTTTGTGTTCCCTAATTGAAAAAAGTGCACTCACAAACTGCATCCAAGTACAATTACATTCATAAGAAAAACTTTGTACTCCTGTAAATCAACCCTGATTGTTTTGGATGAGGATGTATGTCATTATAAAGTATTGTGAACCCAAGCGGCTTGGGTTCAAACCAAAATGTTGCTTTGCAGACATTCGAAGAAAGCCAGTTTACTCACCAGTTTAAATATGCTTTGCCTGAACTAAAAACAAACAAACAAACAAACAGACAAAAAAACCCTGTAACAAACCCTAACAAACATTTCACACATGGACACCTTTGGAGTTTTTGTTCTGGGTAGTTTTTCCAAGTGCCCTTAAAGATCTTTTCCAAAACAACTTGAACCCTGAGGTTCTGTGTCACTTGGACCCCGGCACCCTGAGCGCCGAATGCCTGCGCAGGCTGCAAACTCCACCAGAATACCTGGACCTCCTCCTGGAGGGGTCAGACTTGAGGCCTTCTCAAAAAGTCTGCTTTGATTAAATGTGTTTTAGGTTTGTAAGTACAAGGACCACCTCTGATAATGAGATGTAGGTTTCTAAACCACAAAGAAACTTCTGAAAATTTATGTTACCTTTTCTTTTTTAAATGTCTCTAGAGGCTCTTTTTTGCTGAAGGGAAGTTTTAATAAGTCCTACTGGGGGGGGGGGGAACCTGATCTTTGATCACTTTCACAGAACTTCCACTGTTAGGGAGCAAAACTGAGGTAACACCTACACACCCAAGGTTCAGACAACGGATTTGTGAATATTTTGTACAATTGTAATAAACCTTTCCTACAAATAATGAAACACTTTTATATTTCTACTGCAAGAAATACATTTCTTGCACAGGTCTGGCAATAACCATTGCTTAAGTGCTAGCTGGAGAGTGTAGCTTGCAAACGCTCCTTGCCTGCACCAGACACGCCCACTACATATTAATTACAGAAACTGTCTTCGCTGCAGTAACAATTCTGGTTGGATCAGACCTGTTTTACAAAGAAAGTGGAATAATTTGTTGGTGTAATGTATGATCTGAATTAATGTATTTTTAAGAATCAAATTATCCTGATGTGAGAGCCCCTAAAGGGACTGATACAGTGGAGTAGGACTGAAAGTTTTGACATGGTTTAATGAGCTGTATGCTAACTCCACCTGAGTAATTAACAGTCTTGACAGTCCTTTTGAACAGTGATATTCTCTGTAAGGATGTTTAATGCTCTGAGTATCAGCAGTGCAAAAGCCAAGACAGAGGCAGATCTGACTAGGGATTTTTTTGTCAAAAGAGTTTTGGTTACATATTTTTTCTCTTATGAAACCTTAAGGGCCATACTTTCAGAAGCAGTAGCTAATTTTTCAGTACTTTTATTTTTGAGTACCTGGTTACACAATGCTTTCTCACGAGTTCTAGAGATGTCAGCTTCTCATTCCTCAAAAATGAAAATATAGATGCAAAGTGGCCCCATCCAACACAACCATGCGCAAACACTCTTCTGTGAGTAAAAGATAAATGATTCTGTGGCAAGCAATTTCAATTCATGCTTTGTTGCAATTGTTAATATGTGCTAACATGCATATCATCTTATAAATCATTCTTTTAGAATTAAAAGAAATTGTTTTGTACCCAGAAACAATGAGTTGATAATGTGATTAAATGCAGAGGCCACAGCACTATTAAATTTTTTTTTCTTAGCCAAAGAAGTTCCCTGAAATGGCAGAGCACAAATAATCTAGGGAGATTTCTAATGAATACCAAACTTGGACAGACCATTAACAACTGACCAACGTCAAAGCCCAGGTCCTTCAGCATTGCCCATCTTCCAGGTAGCAGAGTCCTGACCAATTCTTTTCCATGCCAATGAAAGGAGAGACGAAGAAAGATGGAGCCTGTCAGCTGCATAAGATATAGAGGTGAACATTAAGGAGCGCCTTTTATTTTTTTACTAGACTTTATTTCTCTTATTTTTCTCTTTTTCCTTAATTTTTGTAAGCTAAAATTCTTGATCAGTTGTATTCATATATCATGTAAATCTGTACATGTTGATGGCTGTAACTTTTCTGCTTAACAGATTTTACTCCTTACTATGCCTGTCACTGGTGTAAGCAATCTGTGCGTAATTGATTTCTTCAGTAAAACAGATAACATTTGCTTAAAGCATCTCTGATGGCTTTACTGCCTCTACATTAGCAACAGCACTTCCATCTCCACTGGCAGTCTAGTAAAATATAATTATTATATATCCATCACAGACAAAAAGACAAAAAAGTGAGCAGGGAGAGTCAGTGCTGCATTTTCCCTGAGTTCAGCACTGCCTGAGTGTCAGATTGTTCAGCTTTTACTGTGGTTACACTAAATGACTGCTAACGCTGTCCCTCTCCCTGGCCGCATGCCATATAGTTTTCTATTCACTGATTTAATACCAGAACCAATGATATTTCTGACTCAGAAATAAATAGGGCTTTAATTGCCTCGCAGGTAAATTGACTTATTTTTAACTTCAGCAGAAATTTTCTCTAACCATAAATAAATAAATAAAACAGGATTTATTTTGTAGAATTTAAAATAATGACTTTTACACGTTCTACTGCGGATAATTAAAACAAAACAAAATATAAAACCATCCCTCAGGACAAAATATTTTTGCCTGGAAAGGACATAAGAAAGGGAAAATAAGACAGATGCATGGAGGAACTTAATTGCACTGTACAGAGAAGACACAGGGGACTGCAATGTGGCCTCTCTCCTCTCCAGCATTCTGTGGATTGCAATTAGGCATCAGTGTACTGGACAGTGGATTCTTCCTACTGAGAAAGGAAAGGCTGCACACAAGAATTTTTAAGTGGTTTTATTATTATATACAAAGCAATCACTACAGACAGATTTCTAAAACAATTAACTTCCCCAATTTAGCACATATGAAGAAATAATATTTCAATCTTCCAAGGATAAGGAGACATGCATGAGGGATTTCAGTGACAAGACAGGTCAGGTTGTAACAGACAGTGCACAAACTGGACTCTCATTTCTTGCAGCCTACTAGCTTTCAAAGAGGGGAAAAGTAGACTTTTTTCCCCCTTTCCTTGGAAAACAGAAGTGAGGGAAAGCTTTCCTGCCTGATCCTCTTTCTGACCCTAAATAATGAATATACTCATGATGAGTGAAGGTCATTCTCATGAGCCACAGAATAAAAAGCTCTTGAAAAGTAATAGTACTCCAGTGAGCTGCATCCAGGAAAGCAAGAAATGCATGCGTAACTCAGGTATACTCCTCGTGGGTATAAATGATTTTCTGGATTGGGGCCAGAGTGCTCAACACCTTACAAGATCTGTCCCCAGGTGGATACCCTGGGGGTGATCACCTGAAACTGAATTCTGCTGTATCGCCCATTACCAGCACCTCGGCGTGTTCCCGCTGCTGGTTGCCCCCAGCCCGGGTTCTCCCCCCAATCACCCCGGGTGTGTGCACACAGGGCAGTGATGAAGGCAAGTGGGAGGCAGTTGCTCTGTGTGTGTGTGTGTGTGTGTGTGTATGTTATGCCAAGAATAAATATTTGCAGCTCAGGGAGTATCCTGCAGAAACACCTTCACTTTTCCCCCTGCTTTTCCTTTGGTTTTATTTTTTAAAAAATTTGAGCTTTCTCTTCTTGTGTGTGTTTTAAATGAGAGAAAACTGTGTGCTGCAAGCCCACAAAGTGATTATTTCTCAAATCTGGGATGTCAGGGGAGAGTGAGGGTTCTAAGCAAGCTGAATAAATCGAATATGCAGAATGTTAAAACAAAAAATGGTGTGTTTCATATTGATGTGGCAAAACCAGTCTGGAAAATTTAGATCCCAGTTGAGATCTGACTCTCACGTGTGACTTGTAGATGCACTTTAAGGCAGAGCTGCATTTCATTTTCATAGAACAAATATGTCTGGTAAAAACACTTGGAAAAGTCACTGAGCTGGGAAGCAGAGGATGGAGCTAGTCCAGCACATAATATTTTAGATTTTGTTTCTTGCTTAATTATTTAACTGTTCATTCACTACAGGCAAGAATTAATGTTGGTTAATACATTAATACTTCTACTTTAAATAGTAATTTTTTCTTGTCTTTCACTGAAAAGATGACTGATGTGGTTTGGTGTGATACAATTTTACATCGCAAATAACTTCTTAGGGAAATGTTATAGGCTGGTTTAAAATGACAGTGCTGAGGTTTTTTTTTTCCCTTCAGCTTGCAGAAGGTGCTAAAACAGTGATCCTCAGCTGTGAGGATCTCAAAACCTCTTGCTCAGAATTAAGATTCATGGCAGTTTAGTGAGAGTAGAAAAGATCTCTGTGTGAGAGGCAGCTGATATTTTTCTCCCACCATAAATCTTGATTTCAAAACTCTGATTTCAGAAGTGGGAAAACTGAAGCCCAAAGAGCTTAAGGGGAAAACTTAAAAGCACTTATTTGGCCTAGATTCAACAGTGTTAAACTAGCTTAGATACTTGGGCACCTAAATACCACCAACTCTCAAAGACTTT
Organism: Phalacrocorax carbo; assembly: GCF_963921805.1. NCBI lineage: Eukaryota > Metazoa > Chordata > Aves > Suliformes > Phalacrocoracidae > Phalacrocorax > Phalacrocorax carbo. The sequence continues at coordinate 84,522,079 of NC_087515.1, read as the reverse complement.
CATATTATGAGCTCTGAAAAATTAGAATATGCAGATTTGATCATATTGCCCCTTTGGCAAGAAGGATTCAGGCTGAAAGTATGTGAGGGGGAGAAGATGGCCAAGATCTGATCTGAACACATCGGTGTAACTAAAGGCGCATTTTAAAACTGATTTAATTATATCAGTTAAAAAACCTGGCACAATCGCTCTTAATTCCTCTTGCTTCTATTGATTTAGCTAGAAACTGTAGTCTTAAAGTGTATGGAGCTCTTTGGTCTGGAACCTGCCTGACTTCTCCCTGATTTTTAACAGATTGCAGACGTGATGCCTCCTGGACCAATGTAGGTGTTGCCCAAGGAGCCAGGCAAGGCTTCTCTCTGCCTCCTTCTCCTGCCTGAAATGTAAGGAGTGTTGGACTTGCCATCGCTTTACGGTTAGGTCAGCAGTCCTGAGACAGCAGCAGGTAATGCAGTGATTTTCTTCCTCTCCAGTATGGGAAAGAAGAATAAAGAGCCTTTACTGCAGATCCCACATACCAGACCTCACTAATGTCACTCCCAAAGCACAGACAAATTTTTACTTATAAAAATGAAGGGTGCATCTGCTGCTTGGGGATCGCTGAGCCACACTGCAGAGCAATACAGTCGCTCTGGATTGCATCTGGCCCTTGTTTTGGTTTGGTCCTGCTTCATGTCCTCATCTGCCGTGCACTCACTTGTCTACCACTCACTCACATGCCTTAGCATTAGCCAGCAAACAGCATCCTCAAATCAACAAAATGCTGGAGCTGAGGGTCCTAGGAGGAGAAAGTGTGGGCCTGCCCAACCTGTCACAGGTTTCTTCTCCTTGCTCTACATGTTTTAAAGGGCGTGAGTAGAAGGTGTGAATGTAAGTGATCGACCCTTAAGGATGACGGATTGTAGTCTATGTTGTCCATCATAAACTAAGAACCTTTTTTACAGTGAGGATAAAATTGCACTATCATATCTGAATGTAACCTGGCACTATGACCACAGACGCACTTTTTGAACTGTTTAAAATAATTTTATTCTCCCTGTTAAAAGACTCCCTAGGTGGGACCAATCAATCTGTATTTTGATCCACAGAACCAATTTTGTAATGGATAGCTGCTATCACATTTTTTGCTCCTATCCCTAAATGGATTATGCAATTCCTAGCTGACGAAAGACATTCTGTGTATGTTAACTTGCACCTGATTCTCACTTCTAAAGAAACACCTTTACTAAAATTTGTGGAGCAAAGCTGTCTCACTGCCTCTGGCTCCTGTGCACCAGCAAGAGCTGTAGCTTTCCTTTTCAAAGATGAGGAAAGAGGCCAAAATATACATGCCAGCTTGCTTAAATGGAACTTCATATTCTCTGTCATATTCTCTGTTTTGATGTTTAGGTAATTTAAAAAAAAATTTAAAATGCTGAGGCTTCTGCATTTAATTGCTAAATTCTTTCATGAGACTAGAATTGCTACAGAAACAGATATTTAACCTCTCTGTCCTCACTGAAACATTAAGAAACATCTTTTCTTAGACCCACAGTTTTATCAGTTCGTGCATGAGTCAAAAATGCAGATACTGATATTCAATGCCAGTTCCTCCAGAGGGTCTGTAGGTAGCAAGCACTTGCTAGTGGAGAACCAATACAGTAAATAAAAGTTCCTCAAGTCTGGACACTGTGCAGCTCATTTCCTTCTTGGAAACACACCTGAGAGTTTCCATGAGATCCCCCAGCTTGTAATGACTCTTTCCCCTTTCCCATTACTTTTTAGGACTGAGTTATTCCAGGTGTCTCTTATCTCTTTCATCTCCTTTGTCCTTTCCAGGAACTAAATTAGAAAGCATAGAGCTATTCATCATTCTCGTACCTAACTGATAGAGGAAATTATGCAGCAGAATCTTTAGGAAGAAATTTTCTTTCTGGGTTTTTTTTTTCCCAAGGGAAAAATATCTGATACATTTATTCTATTTAATTTTTAAATTTAGCAAGGAACTTTTTGTGACGTATTTCCCTTAGCAAGCCCTGAGTAATGCCTGTGATACTAAAACCTTTTGCTAATGTTTCCTTGTCCTCCCTTATGTCACAACGCTAATTATCATCATTCACTCTTCTCCAATTCCTCTTTACTGTTGCATCATGTTTTTTCAAAGCAAGGATTGATATGTAATGTGTTTTTTTGGTGCCACATCAAAATGGGCACTTAGCCTTAAATAGGAAAGGAATATTAATATTAAATAGCAATAATGGAAGTCTGAAGTTTGGCCGTTAAGCCACTTTTGAATTATCCCTACAGGAAGAGAAAAAAAGCCACAACTAGGTTTTTTTTACTATGTTGTTCAGAGAAGTTGAGGGAATGAGGATTACTTTTTAATCTTCTCATAAATCCAAAATGGCTGAAGGAATTTTGCTCAAACTTTTTAAAAAATCACTTTGGGAACAAGTCAAAGTATGCTTTTTAATAGTAACCATGTAATTTACTGTAAAGAGGTTGACAACTGAATTGAGAAGTGGAATTAAATTTAAAAATGTGTTTGAGTGTGCTATCCTTCTCTGCAATGGCAAGAATTTTTTTCATAGCATACGTCCAATCTTTCACTTAAAAAGGCAACTAGTGTCGAACCTGCTATTTTCTTGATGAATGAAAACAGTTTTCTGCTGTTGAACTGATAATAGGCTTTTATTATATGAACATGAAGACACCTTCACCAAATCTATCAAGAATCCAGTATGTAAGTAGAGTATACAAGCTATCTACTGGCACTTTTCCCAGGAAACTGATTTATCTTTTCTGCAACAAATAGCAACTCCTACTGCTTAATCGGGCAATATATGTGAAATGTCATTTTAATGGGGACACATTTGGTCAGTGTCAAGAAACTTAAGTGATGTTTTAAGTATGAAATCCCATGCTGAGATTCCCACTGATCACGAAAAAAAGTGTGACGTTTCAGGTCTGGTATTTTAAGATGGAAGCTAATATTTAACCGCAAAAAGAAAGAAATGCAAGACAGAATTATCTTAAGTTAAGCCTTGAAATTTGGCTTAAAGTAAAGGCACGTGTCACAATGCAGAACTAAAGTCTCTTTATCTTTTAAGCATTGTGTGACACAGGCTTTGCTCTGTTTTGTTTTGTTTTAATGCAAGGGCAGCTAGCCTAAACAGAGGTGGCTAGTTTGGTATATGAAAATTTAGCATCTAGCCTAGCTGCCTTTTGTGGATGATATGCTTTTAGGAAAAAAAAAAAAATTGACCCTAATGTAAAGGTGAAAAAACAAATGAAACTTTCAAAGTCTGTGCTATAATAGATGATCTGATATTCCCTTGCGGTCTTAGAAATGTGTGAATCTGCTCAGCTGAGAACAGCACATAAACCCATCTCAGCATGGCCACCCAGCTAGCTGTCTGACCTCAAGTTTAAGTGTACCGCGGACTCAACCATGCATTGGTGCATCAGTACTCATTTGGCCTGCCTATACAGTGTCTAGCTTCTGTATAAACTAGGGGAAAAAATGTCTTGTTTCATAACTGTAAAGCAAAGATAAAACTATTGAGGTTGATTAAAACTCACCTCCTGAGTCTACATTAAAATTGATCAGAAGATTTCCCAGTCAGGTATGACATCTGAGGTGGGAGGTGGTAACAAATGACTAAGCACTGGTCTGCACCTATGGTCTTTTGGGGCTCAGCTGTGGTCCCCAGCGCTCTGCCTTGTAAGCACCGGGCTGCAGTGTTAGTGCCCGTTAGGCTGCATGAGGTAGGCACTAGGGTTGGGTAAGTATAACAGACTGAACTGGTCATGCAGACACGACTTCTGAGCAGAGGCTTTTACAGGTGCTTCTTGTACAGAATGAAAGAAATGTAAATTACCTCATACTAATTAACTTGAGACAAGTAAAACAGGAAATAAACCTGAGGGTACGTGATGGGGACTTGTAAGACAGTGCTCTTTCTCACAGAGGGAGAAGAAAATTCACTTTATTGCGGGCCTCCTCAAAGTCGTATTCAACAGTACCACTTTAAGTCTTTCTACAGCAGATTTATATCCCATGGCATATTACAATTCTAGCTGATACTGAAGGGCCAGAGTTAAGGTTGTTGTAAGGATCTTTCATTAATACTTCTAGCTCTTTGATTCCACAAAGAATCAAGATCTTTATCATAACCACCTCCTCAAAGGCCAGAAAATACATTTTATGCTCATAAACTTGATCACACTATGTAAAAAATTCAGGGAGCTGTCTAAGCAGGAAGTTAGATTTAGACACACAAAACTGTGATATTTAGACATTGGTTTGGTTTTTGGTTTGTTTGTTTGTTATTTTTCTTATTTAAAGTAGATGTACGTTATTATTTTATCAAAAATATATATGATTAATATATACTTGCTTTTTGCTTTTAAAATTCCTCTTAAGGCAGCAGTATTCTACAAAGATGCTGTCAAGAACACTAAGTGTTATTAAATAATTCTGTAAAATTTGTGACATAGATTATCTCAGTAGAATATTTCATGCTTTGTGTTTTCCCTTCTTCTAATACTCTAAGGTATACTTGTTAAGATGAATGAAGCTTAATTTTCTAAGCGTTTAGGCTAATGTAACTACTGTATTTTCTGTTGTGACAATAGAACTAGTAACACAAAACAAAATGTTGAACATCAGGTCATAAGGCAGAATCTTAATGCTGTGATCTTATACACTAACATGATGGAAATATAATATTACAGAAACTGAGAAGATACTGAAATAAAAACTATTGTATCCTCACCTCATTATTTTAGGACTTCCTGAGAAGACTCTGTTAAAATTAAAGGGCATACCATGACACTAAAATTTATATCCTTTTTAAAGGCCTTTGTTAGTGTTAGAGTGTGTGAGAAAACATCTTGACCATAGATGACAATCAAGTCCATAGTATTCAATTTGAAAGCTTTGCATAGGAAGATGTGTCTTTTATGTAGGCATGTTAAATAAGCCGAAGTATAAACAAATATGGTTATAATTTTTAATGAAACTTTCCTGGGTGAGATGAGTTGGTTTAATAGCTTAGAGCTATGAAACTGTGTCCTTTCACACTATTTTTAAGAATGCAGCTTGGGTACTGCTGCATTTGCTTATTTCTGTTGATTTTTTTTTTTCATTCTTGAGAAGTGGAGAATGGAACAGTTTGTTTTTTCTGATATTTAACCAATGACTGATCAGTCACATTTTGATCCCTGGGAAAATCATGGAGCAAGTTCTCTTTGAAGACTTTTCTAGGCCCATGAAGAAGAAATTGGTGACTAAGAATAGTCTGCATGGATTTACCAAGGGCAAATCATCTCTGACCTCCCTGATTGTCTTCTAAAATGAAATGACTAGGTCTGTGGATGACAGAAGAGTGGTGGGTGTCACCTATCTTCACTTTACCAAAGCTTTCACCACAGTAAACTATAGCACCCTTGTATCCAAACTGGGACATTCTGATCTAGAGGGATGAACTACGAGGTGTATGAAAAACAGCCTGTGCTGCTGACCTCCCAGTAAACAGGTGGAGGTCCTCATGGTTGTCTGTCCTGGGACCTGTCCTGTTTAATGTCTTTGTCAATGACCTGGAGACAAAATGTCAGATTGTCCACTTTCATCAAACCTGAAGACGGAAGCAAACTGGGGTACAAGTCAATCTGCTCAAGGGCAAGGAGACTTTGAACACAGTGGTGGTAACCTTGTGAATTCAACGGCACGTCTGGGACAGCAGAAGTGCCTGCAGCACTGGTGTGCTGGGGAATGGTATGCTGGGAGGGAGATTTTGGGTGAGGAAGGTTTTGTGTGGATATATGGAATTTCTCTTGTCATGAGGATGACTGAGCCATGGAGCAGACTGCCTAGAGAAGTTGTTTAATCTCTGCCCTTGAAGCTTTTCAAGACACAAAGAAACAATGTATTGGCCATAATGGTTTATATACAGTGCTGACTATGCTTTGAGGGGTGGGGTGGACTAGATGACCTCCCAAGGTATCTTCCAGCATGAAATGCTCAATGCTTCTAATCCTGGAAATTATGGATTTATCATCTTTGGTCCTGATATTTTAGGTTGGTTTTTTTTTGTTTTACATTCATGTCTGTCCTCTAAGAAGCTGAGATGGAAATGGTGATTCCTCTAGCAGTAAATATCTGCTTTGTATCTTGAATGATCATAAGACTACAAAATCTAATTATTATGAACTGGTTATGAAAAAAATCTGGTCTGGAAAATAGAATAAGATTCTAACCCCCTGCTTAAGACTTTGTTGATATCCTAATGACGGTTGAAAATACTTCTAATTTATATTTGTTGCAATATTTTAATTCCATGCTTTAGGCTTCAGCAGGTGGACTGAAAGAGTGAGAAAATAATTCCTTAAGAGGAAAAATTTGTTTTGTTTTGGTTGGTTTTCTGAAGAAGTAGACCCTGCCTTTGCCTTTACTGTTGACACCTTGTATCATGTCTGTATCATGTCTATATCCTGTATCGTGCAGTTTTGGGTGCCATAGTACATTAAGGATATAAAACTACTAGAGAGTCTCCAGAGGAGGGCCACGAAATTGGTGAAGGGTTTAGAGGAGAAACCATATGAGGAGTGGCTAAAGTCACTTGGTTTGTTTAGCCTGGAGAAGAGGAGGCTGAGGGGAGACGTCATCACAGTGTGCAGCTTCCCCACAAGGGGAGGAGGAGGGGCAGGTGCTGATCTCTTCTCTCTGGTGACCAACGACAGGACCCAAGGGAATGGCAGGAAGATGTGCCAGGGGAGGTTTAGGTTGGGTTTTAGGAAAAGGTTCTTCACCCAGAGGGTGGAGGAACACTGGAACAGGCTCCCCAGGGAGGCAGTCATGGCACCAAGCCTGACGGTATTCAAGAAGCACTTGAACAACGCCCTCAGAGATAAGGTGTATATTTGGGGTTGTCCTGAGCAGGGACAGGAGTTGGACTTGATGATCCTCGTGAGTCTCTTCCTACTCAGGACATTCTATGATTCTATATGCTCAGAACTAGCCTGGTCAAAAGCCTGAGATATGAATACATACTTCTAAGTCAGGTTGACAGGAACCACTGGGGTTTCCTTTTTAGCCTTTCCTTACCATGCAGAAGCAATTAACTTACTGGGATTATCTGTGCATTAACATCTATCAAATTCCCTGATGTCACATGGAACTAGGATATTGATCTCTCCTCTCCTGTCTTTTTGTGGCAAATTATTATTTTGGCCTTGGCTCATTTAAGTAAGAAGAAAAAAACCACCTACTTCTCCCCACTGACTGCATAGGGGAATTTAGGCATGCACTTACTAATGAGGATTGGTACACTAGGTGCTTTAAAATTAGATTCAAGTTAGGTGCCTAACCTAGGTGAACTTGATCCCACCCTTAGTCATTAAAGGATTATAATGATATTCATTTTACAGAAAAGCTCACTTAGAGTGTGTGTTAGCAATTTCTGCCTGAAATTTTTAAAAGCAGCACAAGTTACTTGGATGGCTGTTCTCATTCACTTAAATGAACTCATAGGCAGCTGTCAAAAAATATTCTTCAGGACAGAGGGCATCATTCTTCTGTCCCTATATTCCCTTGGCAGTGCAGTCCTAATCTGTGACTGGGCCTTCTGTATGTTGTCTGCAATATGTGTAGTACTACGACTCATAGTAAAAATAAGATGATAAATCTGTCCTTTAGTGGAGGAAATTTTTCCTCCTATCAACTAGCCAGGCAGAAATGGAGAAAACATGTTGTTTAAAAACAAGGAGGAGATGTGCCAATTATTAGGCCATTAATTTGGTTTCATATTCAGATCATTTAACATTATATTTTCTGTAGCTTGCATTTGAGAAGCTGAACAGGTCAATTTTGTGTCTGAGGTGGTAAATTAGGCTTTCAGACACCTGTAACATAACTTTAAATAAAATATGACATGCAAAACTAACTTAAAGAACAAAGAGATTAAAATACATGACGCTCAGAAATTAGGGAATTGCAAGCAGTTTTCAGTCCAAGCATTCCTCTGAATGTCTAAAAGCATTCTTTGTCATGAAACCATTAGTTTAAACAATCACCCTTCAAAAAATTTCCTTTATTGGTGCACAGGTTGGAAAATGGCCACTGAAATAAGCTACTCATACTTCCCTTTGTTCTTTAATATTTTTTCTTTTGTGTACTTCCTTCGCTAGTCTCTCTTCCAAGGCAACGCAAGTCAGCTGGACTCTTTCCGCTGGTTTCCAGGGCACCAGATCACTTCCTAAGTGAGATGGTAGTCCAGGACGTGGGAGAAGAGACACACACCAGCTGTAGGTCAGGGGGAAAGAGAGGTAAATTACCCTGTTACTTCTCGGGATTTTCTGCATAAGTGATTCTCAGTATAACGTATGTACTCTGGAGCTAGTGTGTCGTTATCGTGAATCCATTTGGCGTTCATTGTAATGGCTGTGATCATCAATCCGATTAGTACTCTATAGATGTCAATGATGTTCCATTACAATTTATTATTAGTTAATGAACACCTATATTAGGCTCATACTATACTAATTTTAAAAACTGCTTAAAAGGGTTAGCCATGAAATTTAGTGGCAGCCAAGTTCCGTGTCTCAAATCAATCCTCAGCTTCCTGCAAGGCTTCTTTCCAAGAGTGAAATCTTTATGTCTGTAAGATCCCTGTTAGTGGATGGAGACAGAGATCTTACAGCCCTGCTTTTGGGCCAGGAACAATGCAAAGCCCACTCAAACGTTGCTATCCAGCTTCTGGGATCCTCCTTCTTCCATCCTCTGCCTGCCTGCTTGGCCAGAGGCTACCAGCCTGAGGCCCTGAGCAGTGTTTCTGCACGTAGTGAGAGGGAGCTGTTTCCCAGTAGCAGGGACCAGAAGGACCTTGATACCGTGCCAGCAGTTCTCCCAGGTATGGCTGAAAGTCCAGCTGCTGTGCTCACCCAGCATCCAGTCCAGCTCTTGCTGCCATGCCCTTGCTGTCGTAAGAGTCAGGCTGTCCCTGACAGAGCTGGGAGATACTGCCTCCAGAGAAGAAAGCTGCTCAGTTGTCCCCAGTCAATGAGGCACCTGACTCATAACAGACTTTTCCTCATAGAAAACAAAGGTCTCGCCAGTCAGCTGGTCAGCACTAGCTTGCCTTTGTGTGGTGCCCTGGCTGTTGTCCTTCTGATAGAGGTCAAAAACCAAAAACAAAACACACATTTTTAAAAATAATTTTTTAAAATAAAGCCTCAATTTAGATTATTCTTCTTCTTCATCATCACCATCATTATTATCATTATCTTCTGTTGTGGGCAGCCACCTTTGGGATCAGTGGCTCTTGCAAAGTCTGTTTTGAGCGGTAGTTTTGAATGGAGACAGGTGAACAAGTTGTCACAGGGTTGGCTCATATATGTAGTTTGTATCAAAATAAATGGGGAAATAATAAGTGATGTTTGCATATCAGTGCTGATACACAAATCATTGTGCATATATCTGCTGATATGGTACATGAATAACTTTGTATCAAATTATTAATGCTCAGAAATCATTACATTGAAAGGATCTGTGGTTTTGATAGGGAAGCAGAGGCATGCGCACTTGCCTATGGCTATAGGATGAGGCTGTTTCACAGTGCTTGGTCAGACTGACTCTCCCTGAGCCCAGGGCACTCAGTGCATGTCTCCCAGCTGCAGCTTTGCTCTACTTCCACAAGATCAGGTGCTGGGCCCTTCTGGCTAGCACCCTGGGACTGTAGGGACTTTTTTATCTCCAGAGGATTTCCCTACCTACTGCTTTGGTATATGATTCTAGATTCCAGTTAGTCATATATGGCATCCTTCATTCATTTCCAGCTGTTGTTAACTATTTATTGTGGTTTAGCATCATGCTTTAATCCTTGCACACATTTCCATCAAGACAATTAAACGTGGTCAAAATGTATTTTTCCTGAAAATGTTTTCTATGTCCATTTCTTACCAACACAACCTCCTTGAGATCAGTGCGTTTTGTACCTTTAGATAAATCCATAACTGTTAGGCCACATCCTGCTGCTCCCTTTTCACTGTTTCCCCCTTAATTCTCAATTTTATGGTTTCACATTTTATTGGTTAATGTTGTGTCTAACTTCTTTTACAGCAGTTGTTGGAGCATTCCCCTTTGTGGTTCTCCACACAATTTTTATCCAGATCTTGTCAGTTCAAAATACAGCTTCTCAATTCTTCTTGGGTTATCACCACAGTCACGCTATTTATCCCTTTTTCCACCCTTCAGTAAAACGGAAACTGCTCCTCATTGCCTTTGAGATCCTTCACAGTCCTTACTGCTGAGTCAGTACCTTGCATCAACCATCCTTTTTGCGTTGCCACCGTCATCCTCCCTTGCTTGTGTTTCAAGCATTGCTGTGCTTTGTGCCTCTTACACCATGAAGCAACGTCTCAGAACAGATCCACAAGGCTGTGACTCTAATTCCAGATTCTAATGTCCTTTGTAATACTTACCAAAAGGCTTTACGAACAATACTGAGAGAAAAGCAATTTGAATTTTGCTGTGAATTAGTAGGGAAGGGTGCAATATTGCTCCCTTTTTATTACAGCTCATGCAGATATCACCTCAGAAGGAAATGTCTTTATTGAAAAGACTGTCTCCACCACACGTCTGGACAGTACCTAGCACGTTGTTGGTGCCAATGGAATACAATAGCAATAATAATAGCCCCCACCCAGAAAACCTCATTAAGGACCTCAGGTATCCCTTGAGTTAGGTATTGATCCATGTAAAGGATTGCTGTGTCATGCACTTACATGAAAGGCCAGATTTAAATCCTCCAAAAAGCCACAGAAGAGCTCACATTAGATCTTCACAAAGAAGTTTGATTAAATGTGAATTTAGTTCAAGGTCTGAAGTGTACAGATTAAAACACCAGAGGATCTTTTAATCAAAACTTGTACCCTTTTGCGTGGTTGAATCTGTGATTTTTGTTAGGTGATATTGACATGGATTGTTCACTGAGGCATTGTGATTTATGCCATGTGACCATAATCCTTGCATGCAAATGATTAATTACAAAGCGTATTTGATTTTTTTAAAAGACTTATCACATTTCCTCCACTTCTGCCTCTGTTTAGATTGCACTTTAAAAGCCACATGCCTTTCATTTTTTATTTTTGTTCGAATTATGTCAGAAGATGTAATAATTCACAAGCTACTTAGCTTTTGGATTAAAACAGGTAATTGTTGTTTGTAAAATATTATGGCTTTAAGTCTATAGCAACTTTAAACATTTCAGTGTTTGCTTCAAGGCATGAGGAGACAGTGACACAGCTCATTTCCTCTGCTGAGATCTCTTTGCTGCCTTGTACAACACTTATTTCAAAGCACGCCACAGCTTAGAACTGTCGTGATCCCCATTAATATAAAATCATTGACCTCTGCTCCTGCTGGTGTGACTAAATTACATTCTGCTGCTCAGCAGCAGCCGCATATGGGGCCAGCTCTTTTAGTCATGGCCAGGTGCCTTGATGTCAGCACTGCCCCTCCTACGGTCAGGGTTTTCCTTTAATGAGGATTATGCACCTTCAAAGATCGAGGAAACCCACTCCCAGGATGGCAGCATTTCTAATGGCATCTGGTCTTATCATACACAGCAACTCAGTGTTGTAGGAAGCTGTGGAGAGATGCTCTATTTTTCCTTCAGTGAGGAATTGTGAGAGTTCATGCTCTGGTAGCTGTGTTCTCCCTCAACCAACAAACCCAGGACTCTGTGAACAGAAATATCACATTTTTATGAAGCCCTGTAGTGCTGTGTTAAAACAGTATCCCATATCGTGTCAAAACCCAGGTGGGATTCCTTCCCCCTCCTCTTGCCGTCTTGTTCATGCTGCACAAAAATAGAGTGCACTTAGCACAGTTTTACAGTCTGCACATTATCGTGTTCTTACAAAAAAAAAAAAAAAAAAAAAAAGATTTTATAGGATTGATTAGGATTGATACAGCTTCTGAGTGTGGTCAGCTTTTCTCACTGTGTGGTCTTTCTTGCTGTTTTTTCCCTGATCCTTTTCACCCACCCCCATCCCCTCGAGACGCTGTGCTTTGTGAGCCACGGGTGCATTTTTGCCTGTAAGCTCTGTTCACTACAAATGGGTCTGAGCAGCAAGTTTTTATACCAAATCTTCCTAAACGTGGTGGTGTTCAACAAGAAGATATTTTATGCCCCAGTCTTGTAATGACTTGCATGTTCTTAGACGTTGGCACCTCTCAGAGAGACTGGATGCTGATAACAATGTCTGGAATAACACTTGAATTGCCACAGAAATTGTCAGTGCACTCGTTTTGGGTCCAGGGCCACCAGGCAGTATTCATCACATTAAGCTTGTGATGATGTCAAAGTGAATTAGCAATGATCATCTTCTTGATGGGAGTCAAATTCTTATAGATCTTATCATGTGTGAACAAGTAACAGAGAATTTGGCACAAAAGGTTTTTATTCAAGAAAACCAGAATATGCTTTCTAGAATGTGCACAAACACATCTTTCTTTTGTTATAAAGCATCTCTGTGTTAAGGACTTTAACATCATTGCTCTCTTTGATAACTATCACTATTTTTTCATAATTCAGGCTACTACATGATTTTATTTTATTTTTGTTTTGTAATTAATTTAAATCTGACACTATTTACTATTTTTGAAAGACTTACAGAGTTTTGTATTCTCAGTACAAATATCCGTAAGTGTTGCCATTGAGTGCAATAATCACATCGTGTATATTCTTCGTGATATTCTTCCTTCTGCTCCCAGTGAAAGTTAATGCAGACCAAAAATGATCTGGAAAGGAAAGCTGAAGATTTAGAAATTTCTCACTGTTATATACCAGTAGCTGAATTGCAGATAAATCTTTGTAATGCAAAGGAACAATTCCTCGTTTTTCTTTTGTGTGCACGTGTGAGAGGGGGAGGAGGGGGGTTTTAATTGTGTTTTGTTCTTTATGAAAGGTAACATCTGGATTAACAACTTGCTTCTGAAAGCTGATACCCAAACAGAGTGCTTTCTTTACTGAGGGATGTCCTAACCCCAGTCACACGACTGCTAATTTGGCTTTTCTCTTAATCTCTGCAGAACTTGCTGAGCAGAAGCAAAACTATGTGCATGCTAATGGCTCACTTTCTACATACTCCCCTCTCTCCCTCAGAGTGTCTGGTGTGCAAAGCCGAGCTGGAACAAAGATACACTAATTATTCTCCATTAATTTGTCTGCTTGAATGGTCCTAAATACCAGAGTGATTAATTAGCGCAAGGCAGCCAGGGCAGGATGTCACACCCTTCTCTGCGTTTAAGTGTCGGCAAGGTTGTGCTCAAATGTTGACAACAGCATATCCTTAATTCTCTCTAAGAAGAAAAGTTTAGTCAGTACAATTAATTTGAGCTTGGCTAGCTTGCAGGAATAAATGTAACATGTGGAATAATATTACTGCTGCTTAGGCAATTTTTTGCATCCTTAGGGTACGGTAAAACTTTTTGGCGCCACAGTTATTGAATATTGTTTTTCTATAATTGTTTCAATTTGGTTTAATTACTTTTGTGCTTTTTTGTATTTAAAAAGTGGATCATAAAACAGTTAGAAATTATTATCTTTAATGACTGGAGATGGGGTATACATGAATGGCTTGATACGATAGGTGAATTGAAGAGAGACAAATAATGTCGGTTCAGTTTCTGAATCAGCTTAATACAGTGTTTTTTTTCATGGTGACTTGCTCAAAAATGTATGTCAACATCATTTAAAGAATTACAGGCTACCTTGTTTGCAATACTTCAAGTAAATTAAGTAAAATAATTTGAAATTAAAATAAACCTGGTCCAGCAATATTTCACCTGAGATCAGCACTTGCATTGCCCGTTTTCATATAGAGCTGTTAAAAGAATAGTTAACAGTACAGTTTTCTAAAATTAGCTCCGTAATAGTGCTAAGATTTATATACACACATTTGTGGACTGTACAAGAGAATTGTTTGTGTTTAGCAAGCACAGTACATAAAAATAAATCATTAGTTGTAGTAGCACTGGTAATTGTAAAACTTACTGCATTTGCAAGTCCTTGTGTTTTGTTTTGCTTTTTTTAACCACTTCTATGAGCATAATCTTTTTTCTTGGGGAGCAGGGGTATAAATGCAAAAAAGGCCTTAGACATTAGATTATGTCTGTGACCTTTTAGCAGCTACCCTCAGATAAACCCCTAAAGGGGCCATACCAGAAGCTACAGAGAGAGCTTCATCTCTCCTCACATTGTTAGTTGCTATTGTTCTCCTTGTCAATTAATTCCCCATAATAAATGTTTGACCATGTTGTGGCTGATACAAGCCGCTTCAATGTATGTTACTTTCCACCAAAACTGACTCTTTCTCTTGATCATTCCTTGCTATGTTTCAACCATCAGTACATATTTTACTTTAGAAGTGAATTCTTTATTCAGCTACGTGAGTGCACAGGAGTTCTCATGTTACACTGAGAGTTTGAGGGTTTAACTAAATGAGGATCATTTGTCAGCTGTTTAAATTGATAGACCTTATGCATACCAAGTTTTGCAGAAAGATATAAGTGCTCGGATGCATAGTGAAACATCCAACTATGATTAAGTCAGGTATTGCAACCATTATGGTGCCTACATGCAAGAACACAACAGACAATTCTGACAAAAGCTACCAGTTGCTGGTTCCCTGTAAGGTCAATAAAAATAAGTAGACACAATAGACTGTGAATATAAGCTAAAGGTCTTGGTTTTGAAGTACAGATGATAGAACCTTATTTTTAAAAAAAAAAAGTAAAAAAAGTAAAGAACAAGTCATTAAGAAATACCATCATTTTGCTTCTCTATGTCTTGAATTTTTCTGCTTGCTGGGTTGCTTAAATAGGAATTTTTTGCATCAGATGTCTGTGATTGCTCAGTGTCGTCTCTGATCAGTGAATGATGATGAGAAACTCTTATCCCCAATTCATGTTGTTCTTTTAGTTCTCTTGTCCTAAAAATAATCCACTACATTTTAGGTTCTAGGTCCTTACTGACATATAGTGACTTGTTAAGCTTGCCTTCCTTCTGCACAGCAATTTCAAAAACATCATTCAAAGTATTTCGAAAACATCACTTCCCCATTTCTCCTCTGTTATTCACTGTCTGTCCACACAAGTCAGCACACTGTATGTGTAGTACCTGTGGCTTCCTATAACACAGCTCTATAATGAGAACACTTCAAGTCAAAGTGACTAGATAGGACATTGGGAAAAGAGAAAATCAGCATAATTTCAAACACTTAGGTTTGACCAGAGAAATGCAACCCAACTATTCAAATCCACTTCCCACTCTTATACGTATTAACTTTTGAGGTCTGTTCCAATAGTCTTGTCATAGGCAGTGATCAGTGCCTGGCTGAAGAGGGGGCTTCTGCTGACACTCAGGAAAAAAAGGAGAGTCTACTGCTTTTGGAAGAAGGGGTGGGTAACACAAAAAGAGTACAAGGACCTTGTTACATCTTGCAGGGAGAAAATTAGGCAAGCAAAAGCCCAGCTAGAACTCAACCTGGCCACTGCTGAAAGGGAAAACAAAAAATGTTTTTACAAATATATCAACAACAAAAAGAGAACCAGAATGAATCTCCATCCTCTATTGGATGCAGAGGGTAACTTTAAAACTGAGGATGAGGAAAAAGCTGAGGTACTCAATGCCTTCTTTGCCTCATTCTTTAACAGTAAGACCAGTTTTCCCCAGGGTATTCAACACCTGGAGCTGGAAGGCAGGGACGGATCGCAGAATAAACCCTCCATAATCCAGGAGGAAGCAGTTTATGACATGCTGCTCCACCTGGACACTCACAACTCTATGGGGCTGGATGAGATCCACCCGAGAGTACTGAGGGACCTGGTGGAGGAGCTCACCAAGCCACTCTCCATCATTTACCAGCAGTCCTGGTTAACAGGGGAGGTCCAAGATGACTGGAGGCTTGCCGATGTGATGCCCATATACAGGAACAGATGGAAGAAGGATCCAGGGAACTACAGGCCTGTCAGCTCGACCTTGGTGCTGGGGAAGATTATGGAGCGATACACCTTGAGTGACCTCACCAGGCACGTGCAGAACAACCAAGGGATCAGGCCCAGCCAGCATGGTTTCAGGAAAGGCAGGTCCTGCCTGACCAACCTGATCTCCTTCTATGACTGGGTGACCTGCTTAGTGGATGAGGGAAAGGCTGCGGATGTTGTCTACCTGGACTTTAGCAAAGCTGTTGATACTGCCTCCCACAGTATCCTCCTAGAGAAGCTGGTGGCTCATGGCTTGGACAGGTGTCCTCTTCAATGGGTAAAAAGCTGGCTGGACGGCCGAGCCCAGAGAGTTGCGGTGAATGGAGCTAAATCCAGCTGGCGGCCAGTCACGAGCGGCATTCCCCAGGGCTCAGTGCTGGGGCCAGTCTTGTTTAATATCTTTATCAATGATCCGGATGAGGGGATCAAGTGCACCCTCAGTAAGTTTGCAGGTGACACCAAGTTGGGTGGGAGTGTTGATCTGCTCAAGGGTAGAAAGGCTTTGCAGAGGGACCTGGACAGGCTGGATCGATGGGCCGAGGCCAATTGTATGAGGTTTAACAAGGCCAAGTGCTGGGTCCTGCACTTGGATTGCAACAACTCCATGCAGCGCTACAGGCTTGGGGAGGGGTGGCTGGAGAGCTGCCTGGCAGAAAAGGACCTGGGGGTGCTGGTTGACAGCTGGCTGAACACGAGCCAGCATGTGCCCAGGTGGGCAAGAAGGCCAATGGCATCCTGGCTTCTATCAGGAATAGTGTGGCCAGCAGGAGCAGGGAGGTGATCGTGTCCCTGTACTCGGCACTGGTGAGGCCGCACCTCGAGTACTGTGTTTAGTTTTGGGCCCCTCACTACAAGAAGGACATTGAGGTGCTGCAGAGTGTCCAGAGAAGGGCAACAAAGCTGGTGAGGGGTCTGGAGAGCAAGTCTTCTGAGGCGTAGCTGAGGGAGCTGTTGTTGTTTAGTTTGGAGAAGAGGAGGCTGAGGGGAGACCTTATCGCTCTCTACAACTACCTGAAAGGAGGCTGTAGTGAGGTGTGTGTTGGTCTTTTCTCCGAGGTTACTAGCAATAGAACGAGAGGAAATGGTGTCAAGCTGCATCAGGGGAGGTTTAGATTGGATATTAGGAAAAATGTGTTTACTGAAAGAGTGGTCAGGCATTGGAACAGGCTGCTCAGGGAGGTGGTAGAGTTGCTATCCCTGGAGGTATTTAAAAGACATGTAGACGTGGCACTTCAGGGCATAGTTTAGGAGGCATGGTGGTGTTGGGTTGATGGTTGGACTTGATGATCCTAGAGGTCTTTTCCAACGTTAATTATTCTGTGATTCTATTCTATGATTCTATGATCTTCACAGTCTCCTACTTAATCAAAAAATCCATCAAGCTGTTGTGAAAATGAATGAGCTGCTTTGTAGGGGAATCAGTTCAGTGAAGCATTACAGGGCCATGCTTGTTGGTAGTGATCCAACTTGGATTTCTTAGAAGTTGCTAACTCTACAGCTAAATTTATAAGTCAGAGGTTATTAAGTCCTCTAATGCTGTTACAAAACTTCAGGTGACTCCAGTAACACATACCTTGCCTCACTGTTGTCTGTTGGCTCTAAAATACTATGTATGACAGAGTAGAAAGCAGTTTTCAAATATCAGAATTTTCTTAGCATGAACCATAATCTGTTAATTTCTGCCTTCAGATGATTCAACATTTCTTCTTGCCTTTATTTTCAAAGGGCTTTAAGTGCAAGATATTTGTCCAACTTAGTAAAAATAAGAAACATATCAAAGGTCCTTCTTTGCCATGTTGAAAGAAATCAGTTGCATATTTGGTGCACTGGAAATGTTATTTTAAAGTTAAAATGTTACTCCTGTCATTTTGAAAGGTCAGTACTGGTGTCAGGTTATCTGTTATGTTGGTGCTGGTCAAAAGAGTCCTCCCTACACTGTGAGAGCAGATCCAACTTGTGTAGGTGGCCTGCTAGCTGAACTGTGCTAGCTGTTGCACCTCTTTTCTTTCATCCTTGTGTTACATTTTCATTTACAACACCTCCCTTCCTCCATATGGCAACCAAGTGAAAAGTCCATTCTACACAGAGAAATATAGGACCAAGTTCAGAGATGTCCAACATGCAGATGGCACAGAATTTCACTAATATTTCCTTTGTAATTAACATTTTATAAACTGGCACTCTCCTTATCCGCTAGAAATTGATCTTAATTATTTGCTGGAGACTATGGTAAATCAAAGGCAAAATGCACCTGTTGTTCTGGAAGATATCTAAAGTGCATCCTAATATTTGCCTGATTAAAAAGCTACAGACTTCTGTAGTATAGCAAATGTGAAGCATAGACAAAAGAGGTTAGTGCTTTAGTTTACAGATCAACCACCAATAAAGAACATCTAAATATAAAACAGAATTCCAGTGCAAATTGACATAGCTTCATTGACTGCAGAGAAACTGCATTGATTAGCAATACCTGTTGAGCCCACACCTGCATGAGATCTCTGTTTATCACAGCAGGCAGGTTTTTTTGTGTATGTACTTCAGTTGAGCGAGCTCTGGAGGTTAGAAAAAATAACTGCTGTTATCTCTTTTGTTTTATTCAAAGCCAGGTGGCTGCTTGGAATCTGTAGGTCCAGCTGGACTTCCCTCAAAATTAGGAACTAAGCATAGTTTTTTCCTTGCAACACCTCCACTAATCTGCTGTCACTAGTTTTCCCCAAAGATCCTAACTAGGGGGTCCAGTCATTCTGTGCTAAACTCACACAAATGTTAAGAGTCCTTAGAGCAAACATTTCAAGTTCATAAGGAAATGAGACAAAAAGTACAATATGTAAGCCATGAAAGAAAATAAAAATAGCAGTACAGTATTGCAGACTGTCTTAATTCCTAAGTGTTCTGCTAACGACTGAAAGACTGGCATTTGGAAGCCATCCTGTCTTGTTGCTTGTGGCCAGAGCTATAACTACACAATGAGTCACCTTTCATAAGCAAACACCAACCCTTAGTCTGTAACTGTGCGGAAATGTGTAAGCTCAATAGGCTCAAGGCACCCCCCTTCAAAGTGTTGAGCACCTCTATAAGAATTTCCATTGCCACCCATTAAAATTGCAGGTTCTTATCCCGTTATAGAAGAATATGTGTGGAAATCAATTTGATTCCCTCCTTTCATGAAATTTATATTTTTTCACATGTACTGTCCTAACTTTTAGCAAGTTGTAGTCTTTAAATTGATGTTGTCACTGACCCACCCCCGCCATCCTTTACTTGTCACCTCCTGTTTACTAACATTTGCTTTCTGATAATGCTTGAAAGTTGGAAATTACTTTCAATCCTATTTCTGAATCAGAGTCTGAAATGTTCTTAGCTTTATCAGAGGAACATGTGTATTCCTTATTATTCCCAAGGTCTAATTCTGAACAATTAGGCCAAGTAAAACCAAAACACTAAGAAGCTGTGGGAGGCTAAGGGAGAGAAAAATGGGGTGTCCTGAACTTCTGAATCTTTGATGCTGTCATTTCTGAAGGGCAGAAGTGCAGTAGCCCCAGAAACTTTCCTGACTAAAGACAGCATTTGGGTGAGTTCTTGGTCCAAGAGCTTCATCTCTGAGACAGAAGAAAAGGTGGTTTTGGTAATATATTAGCTTTCCTGATTACAACATATACTCATGTAAAGCAGAGAGAAAAAGATCAATCCCTTTTCCATCATGTCATTTATAGCATCCACATATGACAAAAGTAATCTGGACAGGATTTGACTCTCATGTAAGGTTACATTAGAGAAATACTAAAAAATCTATCTAGTTCCTGTTACCTATTTGCAATCCTTTTATCCTCCTTGTCACAAGACAATACTAAATAGATATGATTGTATGAAATATAAATGTCTAAAATATGAGGATTTTATGTATTCTTTAAGAATTCCCATAATTAATAGGAATTTGCAAAAGAGCTGAATTTTTCTCAAAAATTTCTGCATTACAATTCAAAGATGTAATTAGGAAAATTACTCTTAATATTGATGCGGAAGCTGAGGGCAAGGTAGGTCATCCAAATTTCTAGGACTGTAATGGAGAATGTATACAGAGGAAAGCAGAGTACTTACATACACAGGTCGACGATGCAGCAGTCTCGAGCCTAGCATGTCCTCCTGGCAGCATGTAACTCTGACCACAGCGTTAGTCCCATTCCCTTCTAAAAGGAAATTCACAAGTCGGTAGGATCTGACTAAATTGGTCTGCTGGCTCCCAGCCTTTGTAGGATAGCAGTGCTGGGCTGAATCATGTGGACATGGCCATACATTCTCACGCATGTGCACAGGCATCACATGCACGCAGCAGCACACGGACACGCACGCACAAAGGCAAGAAGCAAGCCTTGCAGTGTCCTGTGGAAGTAAAGGTCTGCTCCAAATCCTGCCAAGACTGGTAACGTTCTTTCTGCTGCCGTCAGTAGGTATTTCCAGGCTGTCAGCCCATTTATTTACCCCCAAGTATGTGCTGTCACTCCTGATCACTTACTCACAAAGTGCTTTCAGGAAGATGTTTACAGAAGAACTCATTCTGACTTTCATATTAGTGCAAATTAGTGGGAGTACTTTCCTTGGAAGTGCTCTTGGGAGCCATTTTGGAAAGCTCTTGTTATTTGCTTGCTACTGTAAATTAATCCCGAATGTTTGTATATTATTCATGAACCTGAAACTCAAACAAGCCCTCTCCCACTACCTCTGTGTTTATATAGTTTCCACAACCAGTTAAACTGAGCAAAAATAAGACCTGGGATGTGGCCCCACAAATCCATTACTGCTTAAGGGAATAGGTTGACATTGCTCTATAGTTCGGCATGCTTTTGCCACTCAGTTAATGTGAGATATATCCCTCTATCTTTACAAACAGGAAAGCTATCTCCCATAATTATGGCAGGACAGGAATAGCTTGTTCACTGTGTATTCACAATCTTGATAACTTTCTGTTGTGCTCTGCTCATCTGCCATACTGTTAGAGGATTAAATGTAGGCACAGATAATAATAATAAGGTAAATCCTTAAATAGGTGGTTTTGGCAATATGGCACAGAGTAAAATGTTTTTGAGACTGAACCAAAATCCTGAGAATGAACTTTTGATAAGAATATGCACAAACCCTGCTGCATGCCTGAGCCACTCTGAACACTGTAATGCAAGAATGGACCTGTTAAAACGAACACTCTCATTCTGAGTGGTCATCAAAGGAAAAAAGCATCCCCATGCTATTGCACTATGTAGTGATCATTACGCGCAGAAGTTAAACTGAAGGTCTGTGGAGTTTTTAAAATGTGCTGTTTGCTTCAGCAAGATGAATTGCACAGGAAGAAGGGAGTGTGGGCGCTGTATCATTCTGACAAAAGTTCTCGTGGAAGTAATGCTGTTACCAGGTGAGAAACTAAATAGAAATGTTCAATAAAACATGTGTGCATCTGCACAATAGAATAGTCCTTATATTTTACATCGAGCTACCTCAGGGTCATGGAAGGTGTTTTATTAGCACAGTCAACAATAATAGCATGATTTTTATTAGTAGGAAAAGATAGAGTGAGAGACTACTAATTATTTTTCAGCCTGAGGGGCATTTTTCCTGAAATGACTGTTAATTTGATCATTGTCGTGCAGTTCACAGATTTACATGAACTTATTGCAGTGTGACACATGGTTAAGGACTAGACTAAAAATGTTGCTTTATTAATGGTTTTCAGCAAATGTATTAGAAAGTGCTAACCATGTGGGTATAGGGATGATATTGATAGTACTCAGAAGGTTGAATCTTTTTGGAAGTAGCTAGCCTGAAGCCCTTTCCGTGTGATATTTTTTGTTCATGCAGTGAGATATTAAGCCTACAAGAATGAAATAAAATCCCAGTGAAATGAGAATTTGTTGGTGTCGTCTTGGATCTATGTGCAGTGATTTTCCTAGAGGTATTATTTTTTTTTCTTTTTTTTTTAAACTGATCTGGCAGGTCTAGGAGCCAATTACGTTTTTAGGTAATTATTTAATCAATACATATGGCCTAGATGTTTATGTATATATGTATGTATTTATAAACATAAACATGCTCTTAATGAATCTTCTGCTAGAAGTGGCAAAAAATCCTGGGAATACATTCCTGGTTTTAGCATTTTTAAACACTCTAGCATATTTCTTACCTCAGCTGTCTTTCTTTTTCAGCCCACATACACACACCCTTTCAATCCTGAGGAGAGTCATATACCCAATCTGAAAGGTCTTTAGATTAAGAGAAACTGCAAGATGAAAAAGAACAAAAGCAGAGTTTCTGCAAGGACAAAGTTTGCTTCTCCTTTGCACATGCTGCCTTCGCTTTCACTTACAATGCAATATCTTTCCTTGCTAGTGGGGACTTTTTAGAAATGTAAAATTTTAGCATGCAGAAATCAGTCACTATTGCTGGGTGCAACTGTCTGGTGTGCAGACCTGGGATGTGCTGCACAGCTGCATCTTTCCACCTTCTGTGCACCTTTTTCCTGCTGTGGCAGCCTCCAACACATGGTACAAGTGAAGTACCCTCACATGGTTCTATGAACATTATCTGAGTTGCAAGATGAACAATTTGATCTTTTAAAAATTTATTTTCATTGCTAGCTGTGGTAAAAATGGTAGAAGAAACTCCCAGACTGGGACAGTAAGAGGTTCCAGTGAGCTGTCAGAATATTTTTCAACTCTTCTCTTCAAGACCATGCATGTTTAGTGAGTATTCACTTTCCCGCACATGCGAGAGCCCTGGCAACAGCGTTCCTCAGGCTGAGAAGTGACTCTAGCCCAGGACGTTCACATTCTTTTCCTAAATATCTTATTGACTCGCAGTTCAGTCTGCATTAGGGGGTGTAAAGTGAATTTTTGCCTCCCTTAATGCTCTAGATTGCTAATTGCCTTCCCCGTTTCCCCATGCCCTGCCCTGATCCCTTTAGCTGGCATACATAACTACTCTCTTTTTGACTGCTCTGACGTCCCAGTTTGGGTCCTGCCCCCTCTGATCGCTGCTCATTGGCAGACCCAAAAGTAACATTTCCTCTTTGTGGTTGAGCCAGGCTTATTAGATACTAATTGCCTCTCACAGTAGCAAGAGACAGAAGTATTTTTATCTGCCTTTTTCTGTCTAGATTTAGTGAGGAAGAGGAACACAATTATGCAAAATAATGTTTTTCAAATTCCCTACTCCTAGCAGAAAACATTTCACAGAGACAGTTATGTTTTCCAATGATACAGTGTAACTATGAGTTGCTATAAGAGATTTTAACGGGATTTATAAAATCTTTTAATTGATATTCTTGAGATATTATGGTTTATTGTGAGATGGATGAGATGGTCTCAGGTTCCAATGCACTAATGTCAGAAACCTGCCCTAAGCCTCTTCCTGGAAATATACTCAGACAGAAAGATTACAAATAGACAGAGAGCCAAAGGATAAACTCTCGGGAGCCTGTTGCAGGAGCAAATAACATGGATCCATGGAAGCAAAGGAAAATACAATAGGCTAAACCTACTGGGATAGCACGAAGAGGCAGCACCCTTTTTGATGGTGCCTGACCCTTACCAACACCTTTACTTTGCTGTGGGTATTACTTCCGAACAATCAGGGTGATGAAAACATGATTTAGAGTTGCCTTTCTTTCCATCTCCTCTTCTGCCCCCAGTTTACCTTTGTCACAGAAGAAAATTTGTGTTGGTCATCTTTTCAAGTTCATTGTGGGCACCCACAGTCACCTGCATGTTACAGAGACTTATTAATCTGCCTTTTGGCTACTGATGCCTTAACCATGAGCTTGAGATGGGACAGCCTTAACAGGAACCTTTTTGCTGAGAGAAGGTGATAAGCTATTAGTCAGAATGACTGTCATCATTTTGCTTTATAACAGTTTTGTTCATGATAGAAATTATTTATCTCAGTCAGGCAGAAGTGGAAAGCTACCCTGAGTCCAGCTATTATGTCAGTGTGCAGAAAACAAAGGTAAGAAGGCTGGGAGTGAAACAGTCACAATCAGGCATAACTAGGACTGGAGGATAGTTCACATGAATCCTCTGTTTCTTCTGTTACGCTTGTTCTCTAAGGACCCTCTGTGGGGTACCAATAGATCCTGACATGAAGCTCCATATCCTAGGCTTTGAACTGTCCTATCACCATGATTATACACAGGCTCTTCTCTGATATGTAAGACCTAAACAG
Organism: Phalacrocorax carbo; assembly: GCF_963921805.1. NCBI lineage: Eukaryota > Metazoa > Chordata > Aves > Suliformes > Phalacrocoracidae > Phalacrocorax > Phalacrocorax carbo. Next base: position 84,497,844 of record NC_087515.1, on the reverse strand, counting down.
TGAGGTCCCATCTGAGCCTTCAGATACACCTTTTTCTAAGACACTTTACTTCAAATAAATTACATCCCTTAGGATTTGAACTGTATTATTTTTAAGGAGTGTTACCACCACAGAATTGTGATATACTACTAAATATTTCATTTTTAGTAACTTCTTAGTCAATTTTATGTATATGGAAAAAAAAAAGTTCTTATTTCAAGAAAGGAAATTCAATTTTTTAAACTCTTTTATTTACAACTTTTATTGCTCTCTTCCAAGAATTTGAATGAGAGGTAAAACTAAAGACCAAATATTGGGAAAATAAAATATATTTATTTTAATCTAAAAGAAAACCAAAAGCCCATTATCCCAATAGCTATTCAACTGTGCTTGAAATTAAAATATCATTTTTCAAATCAAATAAATAGATCTGAGTTGCATCACACATCTGTTGAAGGATGCCTTAACACTATAAGACTGATATCACACATTTTTATACTATCCATAGCATAAAAATCTCTCCGTAACATTTTCTTTAAAACCACTTTTCTTTTAAAATATATGTATATTTAAAATGGAAGGGAATTAAATGAAATTAATGTTTATAATGGGTATTCCCTGCTGTTTTGAAAACCCATGGAGCACAGAAAATATTAACTGAAAGTCCTACTGCCTTAAACTAATAAGAATCTTACTGTCTTTAACCAAAAAGAAGGAATATAACAAACACATGGCTAAACTTCATTTGAATTTGCTTTTTTTCTGATTCAGAACATGAAGAAACACAGTTAAATGAGCAAAATAGCACTCTTCATCCAACCATATTTTGATCTGATCATACTTGCTTTCACACTAATTGAACATAAGGTATAATTCTACAGTAACCTCTGTACTTTTGTGATATGTTTCCACTTTATATCTAAAATAGCTCTAGAGTATTACGGGGGAGTTCTGAGTGGAAATGATAGGGCAGGAGATATCTGATAGGCCTGACCCTGTGAAACTGCTGGACGTTTCTACCGTTTCTGCTTTGTCGAAGACAACTGCAGCCTGAACACTGTAAATTCAATTAGAACAGAACTGTTAAATTTTAAAGGGGAAACTAAATGTGTCTTATTAAAAATGTTATAACTGAGTAGACGAGGCTGTGAAAGATGGTTCTTAATAGAAGTCTTTTGGCTGGAAGCTCAATAACATCTAAAAATGTGGGACAGTTTCATGCAACTAAACAAGAAGGAAATGATTATACAAGAATCAAAATAATATTGCCGTTTAGATGTACTTTAAAGTTGTGAATAGCCACCTTTGCTTTAAAACTCACATTTTTGAACTTTGAAAAAGGTTCTTGAAGACAACTTGGTGCTGTTTTTTCCTTCCAAAGCCATATGGTTGAGAGAATTAAGCACTGTCCTGGGAATCAGGACATTCTCACTTCTTGTCTCGTCTTTACTGCTGATGGGTCTTAATACTTTCTACTTCTTTAAACTTTGGAAATGCTATTTAATTATGCTATGCAACAACCCAGTTTGCAAACATTAATTAAGCCTCATAGCTCCCTTGTGGTCTGAGACAGGTAAAATACCATTAGTCTCCGATAATAGGGAAAATAAGGCTCAGAGGGGTTAAGTGGCATGCCCAAAGTCACAGAAGCAGTAGTGTTTGGATCAGGATTATAATTCAAATTGTCTCTTAATCTACAATGACTCTCAAGCAAGGCCCATGTAGCACTGTGAGTTCCTTGAGTTAAAAAGCAAGAAACAACCATTTTAACTGTTCTGAAAATTCACAACCTTTAGGTTGAAGTTACCTCCAAGTAAGTATTCAGCTGAGCCTTACTGATTAATAAACAACTGCATGCAGAGGCCATCTCAGTACTGGGGAACATGAGCACAGAATGCAAACAGCATCTTCTTAAAGAAGTTTCTAAGACAAGGAGAGGGGTAAAATTATGTTAGAGGGCATCACCCCAGTGGCAGGCTGAGGGGGCTGGTGTTTCAGAGTACAGACACGCGAGGAAGCGATGGCCTTCCAGCTGCTGCTTATCCCTGTGAGACACAAAAGTAGCCTCCTCTGGCTGGCGGTGGCGATGGGGGAAGGGTTTCTATCCCATCAGCTAATCCAGGTGACACAGGAAGGTAAAAGAGCCTGTTGGGGAAAGAAGCAGGTGACTCCTGCACTCCTGCTCTGTGTGGTTTGCCAGGGGCATAGCAAGGGAACCCCATCTGCAGAGGAGCTTTGCTGTGTACCCACTCCTTAGAGATGAGCCCCAGCTGCACCTGGTCTCCATGCCTATGGCTCCCTGCAGAGAACAGAAACCAAGAATTGACAGAGCAGAGTGATAAGCTTTGCCTGGGACACCACAAGCAAGGGAGGAAGAAGGATATCCAGTGTTCAGAGTAACATGTTAACATCAATCATGAAGAACAAAGATCTGAAACAGCATAATAACTGGGGTATTTACCCGAGATGATATACCATCCTCTCTTCAAACGCTACTACATATTCAGATGGCCATGAGAGAGTATTCTGGAGAAATGCAAAGAAACCCTGGCTAGACACCTAACTACATACATATCTCATTTCCCACATACCATCTCCAAACGTTGGCACATATCCTCATTGTAAGAATGTATAAGAAGGAATAGTACACTTGTTTCCTATATGAATTGTTAAATAAAATCTTTTCTACAATTCATAGATGTGTGGCGTTTTTATCCAATGCATCTTCTAGATAGGCTCTACTTCTGCCTGTGTTCAGGAAACCAGTTCCTAAAGTGTGTGGGGCCTGTGCTTGTGCCTTGTGAACAGCCTGCCCTGGCTGGGCAAGACTGCCCTCATGTGCCAGGGCATAAGGAGTTGAGGTGGGCCTTCACTGCTCTTCTCTTCTTCCTGCCTGTGTTCATGAGCTAGATCTTTACAGAGTATGCTGTGCCTATACCAGCTTCCTGAACTGCAGGCTATGGTTCACTGGATGTTCTTCTTCAACAGCCAAAGCCAAATCTGTTGAGTCAAAGATGAAGATACAGATAATCCTGTTAGTGGCAGCAGTCTGATGTCCCACTTAAGGTTAGGAGACAGATGACATGTCAGAACACGGTATGCCGTTTCAAAAATACTTATAAGCAGATTCAAGCAAGTGAAGATATTTTCTGGACCAGTGACATTCCTCTAGTATTCCCTTTGCTTCACTTTGGGTGTTCAGGACATTCTAGCAGACCAGCTTAGCAGAGGCATCTGAAATAATCACAAGGAACTCCTCAAATATCTTGTCCTCCAGATGTCATGCAAGATACAGAATACTTTGTGATATGCCATTATTTTTAATGAGAGACAGTGCTACTCCGGAGGAACTGGAAGACTTGGACTTTTGTATATATGTTCAATACATATATACGCAAGTACCCAGACTCCGTTTACCCTTGGGAAAGCTGACCAGAGTCTTGTGCTGCCATTCTAATGGCTCTGCCTTGTGCCAGGTACTTCTACAAATTTAATTCAAAAAGGAAACCATTCCCTAATAGATTTGAACAAGAGTACTTGGTACATCCTCAAGTGATGATATTTGTTCCCACTGAAGCCCTCAGCATTGCCTCTCAGCTTGATTACAGTTTCTCTGACCACACCTCACCACATTTCCTGGGATGGGGCCACATTATATTTCTGCCAAGTTAGGGGGAAGAAATTCTTGAAATGAGTAACCCTTCCTTTTTTGCCAGCAGGTTCTGGCTAGCTGCTTTATCCTTCCATCATCTTTCAATAAATACTGCTTTCCTGGTTGCTGTATTACCAGCCAAGTGGCTCTAATAATCACAAGGAGTTCCTCAAATTAGACCTCCACATACTTCTTCCTTCCAGCTTTCATAATCTGTCTTTCCCAAAAGTTGTCCTTGAACCATGTCCACAGGTACAGCTTAAAGCCATCTCATACTTCTGAAAATTAAAACCTTTTTTGTCCTTTTCCTTTACTGGCCAAGGCGAAACTTCATGTCCTGAATGCAATTAGCACATTTTCTTTTCTGCTTGACAGTGTGGTATTAATTCAAGCCTCGTTGAGACTAAGTTTATAGCACAGATGAGAGGTTTTTGACAGTTTTGCAGTAACTCTCCAAGTGGGTTTCTGATTTGTACCTACTACATTTTATCAAAGAAAGACATACTCTGTTTTGTTCAATTTGAACCAATACGATCTCTTTCCCTCTTTGAATAGCAACCTGTAAAGATTTATAGGGCAGCAGCTTGGAGTTCACTAACTATACCAGAGACACATGAAATTACAGTTCTCTAGAAGGTGTGAATTCTGACAGCATCAGAAGTTTCAGAATAAAACTAGAAATTTCACTTAAATCCTCAGATTTTTAAATTCCCAGACTGAAGTGGAGTGAAAGAAATGGTCACTGGAGCTAAGACAAACCTTCCTTCCACTGGGGGATTTATCTACAGGGCAAAGTGCTTTCCTTGAGACACAGCTAACAGAGAAGGGTGGAGAAGTAGCGAGCAGCACTCCATTCTTAAGTTGTCAGGCATCTTCCTTCTACAGTAAGGAATATGATTAGAAATAAGCACTGAAGGCAGGATGAATTCTTGTTTCATGTTGAAGATAGAATTTGCAATTAGGGGAATCTCTCCTGGTAGTTTTTTAGATGCAAGGGCTAGTTTTTACAGAGAAGATTAAAACAAAGTCTCTAAATGTATATGTCTTTTCCATCCATCATTCATTTAGCTCAGATAGGTCAGAATGAGTTTGAACATTCCCTCCTTCTCCACATTTCTCACACTGGGGAAGTGGGTGATCCTGGAGGGGGCAGAAAAAAGGAAACATTTGACACAGTTTAATTCTGTCATGGCCTTTTGCCTGGATTTTGCTGTAGTGTCTGTCACAGACACAGTAAAACCATCCACTTCCTTCTTACAACTTTGAATTTGTTTTTGTCTTACAGGTTTTCTCATATGAGAACTGCTCACCAGAACAGAAAGCAACCCACACCGCATTTTGTGCAGCTTGGCTAAATCAAAATAACAGCATCTTGGCAAACATTTGGTAGAGAGAGTGTAATAATTATTGGTTTGGTTTTCGTTAACCCCTTTTTGTTTAGTCAACATTAAGTCAATCCACCTGGAGCTTAATACTGTATGTTACTATAGTAACTTTACAGCCTATTTGATTGTGACAAAGGGCTTCATCTCGTCCATTTCATGCTCCTGTGTCGACCTACTCCCTCCCAGTGTTTTATTATATCTGTCTTTAAGAGTATCTGCAGGAGCCACAGCTGCTGTGCTTTTGTAGCAGAAAGCAGCTTTCACTGTGTGAAATACTCTGCTCTAAAAGGTCTTATGGGCTGATGACATTATTGAATTTCAAAGCAAAGACAAACAACATTAAATTGTTTAAAGCTAATATTCATGTTTTGCCGTACACCATGTTTTTTTTTTTGCAGAATGGAGCAGTACATAATCACTGGTTGATGCCCTTGAGAACAAAACCACAAAATAAAGCAATGTAGAATACAAAAAGACTTGAAAGTAATTCAGTTTTCAAAACAAAACAAAAAAATCTGTTGGGGTCTCAGGAAAAACATTAACTCCAAGAGCCAGAGTTAGCAGTTTGTAAAATGAAAAATTGGATAATGCTCTATAAACGGGCCAGATCCTTCTGTGTTAAACCACTGTGAAGCCATTCATTTTAATGGCACTGCTCCCAAATTTGTACTGGTACAAGGCTGAGTAGTACATGACCCACGAGTGCAAAATGTTTAAGATTTTCCAACTGTCGCCTGTTCATTTTACAACTTGGTTGTTCTATAATACTCTAACCAGCCATGTGGATGATTGTAACAAGCCGCTACGCAGCTATTGTTTGGATTACCAGTGCCACAGAACTCTTTCATTACATTGTTTGTTCCTGCTGTTGTTTAAATTTACCTTACTCTAGCTTCTCGACACAATTTATTCCTTACTGGAGCTCCCCCTCTGCTCTACAGATGCTGGCCTCGTGCATGAAAATACTTTACAAATCTATTTTTCTTGAGTCCGTTCAGTTTTGCCACATATTGCTAATATTTATCCGCATATTTGATTTGAGAATGAAACATGTTCTCTGCCCTAGTTTCTCTCACTGCTCGCGTGTTGTTACGGATGCTTCTGAATAAAGATCTGTGCATCTCTTTGTCGCCAGCGCAAGGGCGATGCGACGAGGTTCCTCTCGCATTTCAGCGGAGCCCTGCTCCAGTTGTGTTAATTGTTGGGCTGGGAGGGCAGCAAGCGCTGAATGCCGCCTTGTTAACTTGCTAAGCAGCTGGTCAGCAGGGTAGTTTGATTCCAGCAAGGCTCTTGACACCTCTGCCAAGGGTTATTGATACCTCACACACCCCAGCTGAGACAGATTGTTTTAGTCGTGCTTCATATCCATAGCACAGCCTGTAGTTAGGAAAAAAAGTGATTGACAGCTCACACCTCCTGGGCCCTTCTTACTACCAGACACAACATCTGCTATGCCCTGTGGAGCAGTGAACCAACACACACTGAGAGAACTGTTTCTAGTATTGTCAGGGTTGATTTTGTTTAACCCTTTCTGGCTGCTCTCTGGAGATGCACATAAGGGTTTCTGTAATCCTTTACACGTGCTTAAAAAGTGCAGAATATTTCACTAAGCGAACACCAGAGAAGACAGTGCTAGTGATGGTGAGGAAATCGGTCAGCTGTTCTTCCTCAGTAAGGTTATCGGCACTCTCTGGATAGCAAAACAGAAACTGGGTTATCCTTGTAGCAGCATTGTTTATTTCCAAACAGCGCCGCAGATGCAACCGAAGAGGAGTGCAGCTCTGGAAGATGGCCTCTAACTCTCCTGGTGCAATTTCGCACGGATACACTGGGGAGGGGGCATAAACACAAGGTTAAGCAAGTCTGCTTGATAACCAGTTACCTAGGTCAAAGCATGCTCTGGTTAAAGGTTAGGCTATATATACAAATACCAGAGGGGTATAGCTTTCTGACAGAGAGTAGAGAGATAAATGGTACTATTTGCTACCTTCAGAAAACTAGCCTTTAATAGAATTGGCAACTGCAGCATCCTCACTATAAATGATCACGTTTGATTACAAATATGGGTCATTAAATATACATGCAAGGAGCTTTTGTAAACTGTTTTCAATATGTGAAAAAATGATAAGAAATGTTTTAAAGATTCCCAAAAGCAAACTGATGCGTTTAAAATGCATCTGACATGTTTGAAGGACTGATTTGTCTTAGTTCTGGACAGGGGTCTTTTTCCCCCTTAAAATAGCACCAGAAGTATTGTTGAAGCCTAGAAATGAATATTTTTATAAAACTTACTTGCTTTCATCATATAGATATAGTCATAGTCAGTAAGACATTCATATAAAATGCTATGCAAGCTAGAGAAGCCATATAGTAATGGATCAAAAGGATATTTTGGACCTTTTATTTTCATTTGGCTATGGACTGACTCCCCACTGTGTTGTCATGCTTTAGAACTAATGCTTGCCAGCTATATTATCTGTGTTTACAATGCCATAAGGATGTGTTACGCTACAGAGGAACTAATAGCATTATTTATTATATCTTTATTATAGCAGTGCAATTAGCAATATTATTATTGCAAAGTATCACTATCACCTCTTGTCAGCACCTTTTAACTCCAACATAAGTCACTCTGTATTTTATATCCTGGACAAAATATTTGGCTGAGTTTACATGATGCTGTCTTTCTTGTACTTCATGGAATTATATGGCCGTGTTCTGCTGCTAGGATGAGGATTTTTACTACAGTACGCCAGCATTATGACGACATGACTTTCTGCACACAACTCTCACTTCTGGTGGATCTTTATCCTTTGTTCCAGATGATGCCACAAACTGAGCCCACTATGGAGTAAACAAGTGACCTTCAAGAACCTCAACTCTACTTTCTCATTACTTTAAGACTTAGAGCAGCCTCATTGTGGATTATATGAAAAATCCATAATATCAAATTAGTGAAAAGTTATTTTTGTTTCTGGAATTGCATAGTTACTATAACTGCATTTGCTGTAGAGGTTCCTTTAGCCCAGTACTGACACAAGAAAAATGTACAAACTGAGTTTAGCAATCAGTGAGAGGTATGGCCAGAAGTCAGATGCATGGAAAAGTGAGGCTTTGAGTTATGTCTTTTCTCTGAAAATGTTGTCCCCTCTAGAGGCCATATTTGTTTAAAAGAATGCCACATTTTCTCCAAATGAGCAGTTTGTAGATTATTTTGAAATATAACTGGCAAGAAAGAACTCAAGTTCCATTTCTTTGAGGTTAGCATCAAATCTGAAAGCACTTCACAAACATGGAGCTCCAAAGTGGACTTTCATATAAATGAACAGCCATCCCACTTCTCCTAAAAACATGCTTATTTCTAATATTCATTCCTAACGGTCCGATAAGGGAGATGAACTAAACTCTGCAAGTCCAAATAACTATCTTTTATTTGTTTTCTAAATCCACCAGAAATGGAGAAATCAGTCACACCTGCAGCCAATGGGAGAACATAGCAACGCCTTGAGCCAGCAGCCCCTTGGCACCGACCCAGCAAAGAGCAAGCAAGGCCAGGCAGGTAAGGCTTCAGAAAGAGGCTCCAGCACCAGAGAAACTCACCCCAAACAACCTTCCTCAATATCAGAGACTTAGTTCCTGGTATTGGTAAGGTAATTAACTATTAGCAAAATCAGATAGATCTACTTACAGAACACATAAAAATATGCACTGGTCAAAATAACTGTTTTATCAGTAACCGACATCAGTACAAGTCAGTACTGATGGGCTGACTTACCCATCAGTAACAAATGGATCAGCACTTCAGATAACGATTGCCCAGATTACCATCTTTCTCCTGATGAAAACTTAAACCATCAAGTCAACTCACCAACAAAGAAGAGGCAGAAGTCCAGGAGAGTGTTGGGTTTGTTTTCATCATGGCACAGTTATTCCTTTGTGACATGGACACCTTGGAAAATAAGGCAGAGCTCCTTTAAATCAAACAAATCATAATGCAATAATCTGAGAAACTGGGACAGCACAGCTGGATTGTAAAGAACTTCATCAAAGCAGTAGGGAAGAATCATGGAAATAATGAAACAAAACCAAAACCACGTATAGTAGAAAGGAACCGAATGCTCCTTTTTTAATCACTTTTTAAGGTTTGCAGTAAAATAGCTGTGTCAGGTTTTCCCTGTCCCTTGTCTGTTGGTGTGTCAGAACGTATAACAGAGTTAATGTTGAGTAAGGAGGAAAATGTGGCGTATCAAACATAATTATCTCCAGGATTTACATTTTTTTCCTGAGGAGGCAATCTTATTGTTTACTCTGAAAGGCAAAATCAAGGGTCAACATAGAAGCAACTGCATGAAAGCCTATGGCTTCTGCTATGTAGAAGACTCAGACTACACAAATTAAAGGCCTTTTCTGCTCCTGAAATCTAACATACTTGAAAGAATGAAGGTCTTAGTCAAGCTTTTATAACTACAGGGAAGTATTTCATATTAGTTTGGCTCCTAAGTTCTGTTTGTGCCCATGCGTGAGCTTGCTTTTGTTACAGGACAGCACCTCAGTAGAGCAATCAAAGCAAAAACCAATTCTGTGTGTCTGCACATGTACCTGCCACTCTCTGATAGCTTTGGCATGACATTCTCTGATAATCAGCGAGATGTCTGGGTCATACTGTAACCTAAATATTTAGAAATGATAATATAATGGGAGTGTTTCTCTATATTCCTTTCTTCAATAGCCAGATCAGCCTTATGAAGCTGGGTTTGTTACTTGAGTAGAAGGAAGTGTAGAGAAAGGATATGTGTAACCAGATTTAATTTCCTTCTGCAGCTTATTATTGAGCAAGACACATTATAACATATTTCAGAAGAATTTTCTTTTTTTTTTTTTTTTTTTTTTTGTTAATTAAAATGCTACTTCACTACCTGTCATGCTCCACCCTGTTGGACTGCAGATGCAATTTATATCAGTGGCTGACAATGACGCATAATGTACAGCACCGATACAAATTTTAAAAATAAATTTTAAAACTCTCTGGGAAGCCTTATATTCACATATATCATTTCCTTTTTCATTGGGTCCCAAATGAATGGGCTGGCACTGCAGGAAAATAAAATCTAATGAAACATTTAGTTCTGAATTTTTCTCTTCGGGTGGCAGGAAATTGGGATTTGGGGACTACTGTCAGGCAGCTTTTTGGAGGACACTTCTTCCTCCTACTGTTGCTATGAGTCTCTCCACTCCACAGCCTCTGGCCACCTCAACCTGATCAAAACTAAAACAAGGCAATATTAATTATTCAGTATCAGTTATTGAATAATACAATAACTTCCAATGTCATAGAAACATTAGGAAATTTGTAGTTTCATAGTATTTGCTTTTACTGAAGGACTGCTTGGCTTTCACAGCAATCCTATTCTGTAAAGCCTCTTTAAACCAAAAACTCAGTCTCCAGTGTTACATTTGACCAAATACTGCTCTATTCAACCATTTTTGTGATGTTGACATAAAAATTCAAGGATTTGCCTGTTGTGTGGCCAAATCGGGCCAGTTCCCTGAGCATCCCTGTATACAGTGGGTCATTAGAAGCAGCTGTGCCTATTATTTTAGGTGGGAGTTCAGTTTCTCTTGGGACAAGCCAGAGGACATCCTTTCCCTGATCTGTTCTGCTCCCTGACCTGCTGGGGTCTCTCTCAAAACTTACCCTTGTTGTCTCCTGTGTTTCTGTTGCCCTGCCTTCCATGCTTCTGCTAAGCTTATGAGTAAAATCGATGAAGCCAGCTCAGTCTGTGGTGATGTTTTCCAGTGGATGCAAACAGAATTAGTGCTTTGTTTATTCAGTCTTGGGGTAGGCTTCTTAAGTGGAAGCCAGCTGTGATCCTGAGATGTGGAAGGCAGCATTTTTAGGAACTGATTAAGTCTATTCTTTCCCTGATGTACCTATTCAGAAGCTCCGTTAATGTCAAACTCTTCTGTCCTTCAGATAGCAGTGACTGGAAACATTTTGTTTTATCATCTCAGCTGGCTCATTTTCTTCTTAAATGCAGACTTTGTTACAGTGATCCATAACTGAGAATCCCTTCAGGCTTGTCTACTACATTACACTCTATCAGATTCAAAGTGTGAAGAATCCTTGAAATCTCCAGTTCCTGCAGAATAGAGTTGCCTTCCCTCACAAATGCTGTACCAGCGAGAACATATCACAACTCTGCTCCAAGGGCTATGTTCAACACTGGAAAATCAGGGTGCCAAAAAGAGATCTTGAAAGGCCTATAGTCAGCTGTAAGAAAGAGGGCATCTGCGACAGTGGAAATCTTAATCCAAATCCCATGGACATTCGGGAGATGTGCTGGAACAGGGATGTGCTGGTTACAGCTCCTGAAGCGACCCTTTCTTGATTGCACATGGGTACCAACCCTGGATAATTAAAAACAACTTTTAGTTGCCTAGGCTCTTCAGTTGCTATCAGTTAATTACACTTGGTGCTTTATTCTATTAGAATTTGCTGCTATGGTTGTGATATGTGAGTAAAGCTGCTGTCCTGAAGGCCTCTGCTTTGGAGCCTTGTGGCTTTAAAACCCATAATATACATATTCTGCAGTGCTGTGCATGGGCTATACAAGGATCATCTCTGAAACCCTGCACTGCACAATAAGGGGAGCAACCGCGTAGATACCATTTACATCTATTTTCTACTTCTACCTACGTAATACTCAATAAACCCTGCACTAATCCATCCTTAAAGGGTGGAGAGGAAGAGCTGGCAAAAATTCCTCCTCCCTTGTGCTGTTTTGCTACTTTCATTTATCGGCAGTGCAGTTCAGTCACTGAACCAGATACAGGCTCTGACCTTTTGGGTGACCTTGGGCCACTCACCTCTCTGTGCCTCTCTTTTGCTTCCCCTCTTTGTTGTTTCCTTTAAATGCATGGCATAAAATTATGCAGAGCTGATTCTACCTTTGGAGAGCATTTTCTGTCCTGGACGGACCCCACCCCTGGCCGTTAATTCCAGGATCTTAGGCTCATGATTAAGTTACTGCAGTTTAACAAGGTACCTGTTGATCATTAGGGGAAATTGTCTGAGCTAGGGTAGATGACTACATCTGAACTAGTCATCTTGACTTTCTCTGCAGTCAGCAAAAGAATTTGTCACTCTTAGGTTGCATTCTGCAATAGATATCTAACATATCAGATGAACCACGTCCCCCGAATGCCTACTTCTCTCTATTGATTATGAAAAGTGTCTAGAAGAAAGAGCTGAGATGAAGATTTCCACATGGCAGTAGCCCAAAGTTATGTGGAAATGACCATCATAGCAACTGCCAATACATGTGCTCTTTACCCCAAACAAAAGTGAACTACTTTGATGCAACATACAACTTCATATGAGCTAGGTCAAATTATCTTACATTTACTCTGAGCTAAACACGTACATGCAATTAACATGGCTCAGCTGATACATGTTACGTGGATCACGTGTTCACTCACCTACTTTTTCTAAACACACCATTCTATTACATTTGTTTACCACCAGCCTACTTTGTGACCAAGTCTTTCTCAAGCCCCTTCTTTTTCTGCTCTCTTTGACTGTACAGGCTGAGGGCAAGGTCACTCTTTCTACTGGCTTGCCATATTTATCTTACTCTCTCAAGCAGAGTAACCTCGGTTTACACCTCTTTCTGAGCTTTCCTTTTCCTTTTACTCATAAGATCCCTTCTTTCTATACAGCCTTCTCAATGCTCCCTATGAAGGACACTGTAAAAATGTACTGAATTTTAATACCTGAGTCCTGGAAAAATTTAAAATGCAGACTGTAGGCATGAGTGTAAACTATTTTGTAAATCAGCAGCCTTACAATTTTTAAACCAGTCTGTAGTATGAATATAAGATTGCTTTAAAGCAAATACTTGTAAAGATGCAAACAGCTAGAAAGACACCCTTGAAAATATTTTTCGTAGTATGTCTATGGGAGATAATATTCCCAAGCAAAATCTCTTTGTTGTTGTTGTAGCTGCATGTGGAAACAACAGAGCTGTTTCTAAAATGTAAACAGATTTTTATGTAGATTTCCAAATACCCAGCTAAGACTTTTTTATTGAAATATGGTTGTTTACCTATGGTATAGAAATTATAGAGATATACAACATAAGTTTGATGTGTATTGTATACATTTCTGGCCATATCAAATATTTAATACCTGGTATTCTTTGGGATTTGTTAGCATCTCCTTTAAAACTTGCCTGCAGCAGTTACAAGATGGAATGTAAAAAGTGGTTTTGATTATCGTTTTGGATTGTCACCTTGACAGTTTGGGCTGGGTTTTAGAGGCATGGAGAAAGAACACATAGAGACGCACACAACTGCTCCTTTTCACTTTGCATCCCTTTCCCAGTAGACAATGCTCTACAGAAATGGCTCAGGAGCAGAATAGACATGAAAGGATTACCAAGTGGAGCTATTTGAGGGAAACCTGCTTCATTATTATTTGGAGACAGGAATATGTTAGTGGCAAGTTTCATCTGTAAATTGCTATTACTAGGGGATTGCAAAAAGACCTTAGTGGGTATTTGAGTGGTCAAGTCAAATACATTGGTGCCAACAGAAACAGAGGGAGGGAAAAAGCAAGCGGAAGGAAAGAGAAGAGGGAATAGAAATTTAAAAAGCAAGAGAGGAAAACTGAAGTATCTTTAGCTTTTGTTGCCCATTGAATGAATAGGAAATGTTTAACACCATGAGAAGTCTCAGGTCATTGCTTTAATTTTTAATCTGATCTGGAGGATGCAAGAAGAGCACTAATGTACCTATGTGTATGTTTCCTTTAAAAAAGAAAAATGCTCTAGCTGCTGTTTTGAGTACCTCACCAGCCATTAGCTTGCAGGTCCCCTCTGGGATGAAGGCTGCACTTGGCCACAGTTCTAGCAATGCCCGTCAATCCCTTTTTCATCCATTGGAGGAAAGACATTTTGTCAGGAGAGAACACGAATCTTACCTGAGCATCAGACAGTGGGTGACAGGGTTCCAATAACTATTTATTTGTAGTTGGATACGTGTTTGTTTTGATGCAGAGTAGAGGCTGCTGTTTGCATGGCAATTGAGCAGGCTGTTCTGGGCAATGATTCTTAGGCATGAGGAAGACTCAGATGAGTGATTTTATCATGAGGGCAGGAGAGGGAAATACTAGCGATAGGTGCAACACTGTGTTTCTTCTTTCAGACTCTTTTATAGTACGACTGTGAGTTTCTGAGATTTTCTGTAAATGACACCCAAGCATCATAATGAGTTGAGTATATTAACATCTGTCTTTACATTGAGTCTGCACATAGCTTTACCCTGAAATCCACAAGTCTTTGTGAGGCATACAGATTTTTTTTTTTTTCATTTAAGTCCTTTTATTACTGTGGTGCCAGCTATTGCTGCTATCATTAAATGTCTGTCAGCATTTCCATTATAAACCTTATTTTCAAGGGATTTATAACCTACCCCTTTTACTTCATGTTGTTCTGAAGCTTGCCACAGAAAAACTTCAACATAGAGTAGATGGCACTGTCTTTCTTTACAACATTTGATTTAAACATGTATAGCTATTCTGGACTGAATGTTGCAAAAGGCAAAGGAGGATCTCAGGTAGTATCATTTTCCTACAAAATAACAGTTGACCAGGAGGTAAGGCAAAGTTTTCAATTTAGAAAAAAACTGCAGAAATTTTTATTTTACAAATAAAATTTATCAGACAGTCATGACTACACTGTGTGTTGATAAGGAAAGGATATTTTTCCTCACCAAAAATAAAAACATAAGCTTGAATACCTGTCGCAGTTTAGCCCCGGCCAGCAGCTAAGCACCACGCAGCCGCTCACTCATTCTTCCCATCCCAGTGGGATGGGGAGAGAATCAGAAGAGCAAAAGTAAGAAAACTCATGGGTTGAGATAAGAACAGTTTAATGATTAAAATAAAATATTAATATTAATAATAGTAATAGTAGTAGTAGTAATAGTAAAAGTAAAAGTAATAGTAATATAATGAAAAGAAAAATAACGGGGGAGGGGCGAAACCTTTGGGTGGGGCAGAATTCAAAGAAACAACAAGTGATGTAACTGCTCACCACCCACCAACCGACGCTGCCAGTCCCTGAGCCACAATCGCTGCTTCCCCCAGCCAGCTCCCCCCCAGTTAATATACTGCGCATGACGTCACATGGTATGGAATATTCCTTTGGCCAGTTTGGAGCAGCTGTCCTGGCTGTGCCCCCTCCCAGCTTCTTGTGCACCTGGCAGAGCATGCGAAGCTGGAAAAGTCCTTGACTAGTGTAAGCACTGCTCAGCATCAACTAAGACGTCAGTGTGTTATCAACATTATTCTCACACTAAATCCAAACCACAGCACTGTACCTGCTACAGTGAAGAAAATTAACTCTATCCCAGCTGAAACAATAACAATACTTTGCGCATAGCTATATTTTCAATATTAATTCCTGTAAGTCCTATAATTCTTATTTTTTCCTAGCACTTAAGAATGCACCACAGGAATAGTGAGTCTAATGAACAAGTCTTTAAAATATATAGAGAAGTGCTTTCAGTCACAGGTAGCTATGTAGTTGTGTGACAAATGATGAGCTGTACTGTTGCCACAGTAGAGAAAACTCTTCCTGTTAGTTTAGACCTCTTGCTGGAGCCAAAGGATTTACAATATTACTCTTACGCAGAAATCTGAGCAGCGGCATCTTATTGACTTAATGCCTAATCCAAAACCTAATGAGTAAAAGGAATATTTGCTTTGACTTCAGTAGTCGTTGGAGCCTCATGGCTCATTCTAACAGTTCTCTCATACCCTAATATCTGAGATAATCAGCTGCAAATAGAAAGTCTGTAAAATATTTTGGTCTTTGTTATACACAGCTTTACCCCTGTGTCAGAAGACCAAACATCATTTGTCCTGGTGTAAAAAGCATGTAAACATGCGAAAAGTGTGAAAATTTTTTGGGTACAATAGATGGGTAAATTCTGTTTTTCTGAGTTTATTTTGCTTTTAGATAATCTCAGTACATGAGTCACAGAGGAGAAGAAGCTGCCATTCATGTCAGTACTCAGAAAAAGAAGAAAAACTGGAAATGTAAATGTTTTCTTAAGGGAAAGTTGGCAAACTGCACAAAATTCAGGATTTTTTTTCTTTCTAAAAGACATTGTACATTTTATAATTTAGTCTGCTAGTTGGCATTCCTAGGTGTAGGTCAGTGCAGTTTGTACATTACTTACTATTGCATTTTGACAAGCTTCAGCCACTGCATTGGAAATTATATCCACTTTGCTACAGTTGGAAGAGCATTAGCTTACCCAGTTTGGCTTCTGAAACAGTTTACTACCATCCAGCAACTGCTCCAGTGAAAAGAGTGTATTTTGGACAAAACTTGTTCTACCATGAGCTGGCAATATTCTCCTGTTCTTTTCCTGTGTCTCAAATACTGAGATTTCACACCTCTAGCAGCCTTTGTTATTGGAAGGTGAATAACAGTGACTAAATAAATGTGCAAAGACTCCACCCTACAGCAAAGTAAAAATGCAAATCTCACATAACAGATCTCACTGCAACTGGTTAGAAAAAAATGTAAAGCTTCCAGCTGCAAATGGCTGATATTTTAGAATACAAAGTGAAAAGTATGTAGAGAAAGGCCTATTTAGGAGGTGGTGCTGTAGAAAAAAAAGACTGATTTCTAGAAAGAGAATGTCAAACAATCTTATAATACTCAGGCTAACTGGAAAAATATTTTGTTTTCAACAAATGGATTGACTTTAAAGATATCATTTTATATTTTGAAGCACAAATAACCAACAGCTTCCTAGTTTCAAAATATTTCAAAAATAAGATTATCTTGTTTATTAAGGCTTATGTGATTAGACCAAAGGAATCATGCACTTATATTTAGTTGAATAGCAGACTACGTGGTAGCAACATACGGTGGTAGGAATGCAATTGCACCGTGCTGGATACAATTTCTATGCGAAGACTTAAAACGTTTATTATGAGACGTGGTTTATTTTAGTCTGAAAGTAACAGATAAAATAAAGGGAAAAAATTTGCACAGAGGAATCCATGGAGCTGTTTTACTAGTAATAATCCCAAGCCCTGAAATACATACTTTACCATGATTGCAGTAAGCACAACATATTTTCTTTACGGAGAGAAGGTTAAATGGTGACATGATTTTGTTCTATAAGACTCTAGAGTTGGAGGAGATTTCTAATCTGAAGGGGCTTTTTATTCTAGCAGAGAAGTAATAAGACTTCAATGGCTGGAAGCTGAGGCTAGTTATGTTCAGATTAAAACTAAATAGATTTTTAACACCTAGGGTCATTAGACAGTCGCACGTGTTGCCAAAGGATGTGTTTGACTATCCAATGTTTTATTGTTTTAAATCAAATTTGTGTGGCCTTTGGAAAGAGAAGCTATAGTTCAGCCACAAGGTGTTAGTTCTGATGCAACGATCATTGGGTGAAAATTTGTATTTCGTGTCACACAGAAAACAAGGCAAGGTAATGATGACAGTGGCTTTTGAACATCAAAATCTATGAATTGCTGACGCTGACAGTCAGGTGACTTTCTTGTATTGAAAGACTCAGATCAAAGTAGTCAGCCTCATAGGCTCTGCACTCAGCATTCTGCATATTAGATATGCAATCCAAGTGTTATCAAAGTGGTATAGGAAAATGTTGGCCAACAGTTGCTGCGTTCATTCTGACTAGGTGATGGAGTCTCTTAAAAATTACTTATTTGTACAAAGATATGAATGTCATTTAGTGCCTTGTTTAAACCAGCTGTATTTTTCTAATGTGTTGTCATAGGACAAAACCCTGGCTGCAAATAAGTTAATGGGGCCAGATTTTCACTTAAACTCTACCCTTTACGTACTATAGAGCATGTGTTGCTATCTTGCACACAAATGACATTCTGAAACTAATTCTACATTTATCAGATATAATGAAGCTATGTTCTGAAAAATATGAATGCAGCAAGGAAGAATGTTGTCTTCAGTGCACAGCTTTGATTTACTGGTGTTCTCTGGAGAGCTTCTTGTTACAGAACACGTAGTAAGAAAGTAAGTGTAGTAGGAACTCCGTGACATTCTTTCTAAGCACTCCCTGTGCTACATCAAGAGCACAGGACATGCCACATTTTCCTTCTCCTTTACTGTAAACTTTGGATAAATAATTATAATTTATATTTGATAGATTTTATCCTATTTAGTAATCCATAGCAATTTCAGCAAATTAATGACCCAAAGTTCAGGAGAGTAGTTTAAATAACTATCTTCATTCAGTCTTCTCTGACAGTTTACTTATGTATTTTGAAATATATCTGTAGGTTGATACTTGAAGAGAAATCTTCAATGGAACAAGTAGATACATTTTCAATTTTTGCAGGCTGAAGGGATTATTTGTTGATTATATGACATGTGATTTTCAACAATATAGCATGGCACAAACCTGAAATATTTTGTTGCTTTAAAATCAGTAAAGCAAGCATATTTTTATACGTTACCATACATATACAATACATGTACATATTACAGTACATGTACAACACAATACATTTTTGCTAGTCTATATTGCAAGTGTCAGGCTATCAAGCTGGTGAGAAGATTGAATATGTCACTTTTTGGTTTAGGACACGTGTAGCTCATCTAATGAGTCAGATTCTTTAGTTTTGCTTCTGAAATTTATTTTGGTTTAGAGTTACTAGAATAGAGTTGTCATCAGTGGTTAACCTGGACGGATGATGAATTACAGTATAGCAGCAGAAAGCAACAGTTACAGACTGCTGCCTGTAGACCTAGGCAGCAGGTGACCTCTATAGACCTATAGAGCCTCCCCATGTATTTTTATTTTTTTTTCCCCTGCAGCATTTTGTTTCAACTACCTACCTCTGTCTGTAATTTTGCTTTTGATACCCCTCCGGATGCTTCTTCCCAGACCTTTCTCAGCAGCCTGAGTAAAGTGACAGAGCTGGGCCACACCAGAGCTGACTACAAGTCCCTGGTGTGCAGGCAGCCAACGCCCCTGCCTGCCCCCACCCCAGCTGTTGGGGGCAGGAGCTTGCAGCAGGGGCTCAGAGGGTTGCAAGGTAAGTATGAGTTTGACATCCTCAGTAATGTCCAGCACAGTTCTGCATGGCCAGAAGTCTTTCCTCATTAAGAAACACTGAGACTCCCTTGTTCTGATGCTCTTTCCTAGGCTTCTGCAATTAGCTACTTTTAGAGACAAATAGATAGGATAAATAGGGCTTTCTTCAGGTCCATTATAAACATTCTTAGATGTAGGTAATTTTTTGTCTCTAGATACATTTTAAAATGCCAGTCAACTACCAGGTACGTTTCCAAGACAGGTACGCTTCTTATAATACAGTGCTGTTTGACCTCATTGTCTTCCGTGTGCTCGCACAGCACCTAAAGAGGCAAGAGCTATGAATATCATGTTTACTAGATGGAGAACTGAGTCATGGAAAGTTAAGTATCAAAGAATAGAGAAGAAATCTTCAGTGAAACAAGTAGATAAATTTCAGGTGCCTGCGGTCCCAGTCTAGTGCCTTTGTCAAACAATTCTCTGTCAAACAGAAACAGAGGTTGTGTGTGTTTCACTGATGACAGGCTGTAGTACCAAAGAAAATATTAAAGCCTTTGAAGGTTTTCATTTCAATGTGAACTTACAGCATCTTCTAATTTTCTGTAACCAGTCTAAGTTGAGTAAAAAAAAGGTAGGAAGAGGAAAGAAAAGGTTCATAGTCTGTTTAATATCTACTTATTCATACATAGTGTTATATATATAATAATATATGCACATGATGGCTTATCTCCCTTATGACATTCATCTTCATGTGCGAGGAGAAATAATAAGTCACTGGTGACTATTGCACTTGACTTATCCCTCCACATCAGAGAAGATAAATGCCAATAGAGAGATCAAGCCTTTTGTATTCTTTTCTAGGGGAGAGGGAATTTATCATAGGGATATTGAAATTTATCTTGATCAGATACAGATGATTTCATCACAGTAATGAGGGAATCCTTATTGCATGCAGACAACGTCTATGTTTTGAGTGTAGTTTCATTTTTTATATACTGTTTGGTATATAAAACAGACTCTTACTTTTAATTCAGTGCAAGTTGGAGCTCTGAATTCCTACTGAACTCCACCGGGGACAAATTATTTGGCTAAAGGGAGAAAGGAGCAGAAACAAAGGGATGAATGGGGAGGAGAGCAAATATAAGAATTTATGTAAAAGGAAGCCAGTTGGTATACAACTGAGGCATTTGTTGTCATGCACGTAAAATGCAGCATGTCATTTTAAAATGCACACTTCCCGTCTCCTGCTAATTTAACACCATTTTAATACAGCTTTTATGCATGAAGTTAATATCTACTGTAGATAGAACAGCAACAGAACAGCTTTTCCAGATATTGCATTTGAAAAATACAATCAAACTTTCCTTAAGAGTAATAATTCATTTGTTCCTTTTATAACCTGTCTGTATTTCCTTCTTTGCTTCCTTTTCATTTTTAGTAACAAAGGCGTTTTCACTAAAACCACAGGCCTTGTTTCTAGATACATTGCTATGGCTTCATTTAGTGCTCCGGGACCAGGAAGAACTGAATTCAGCCCTGAGAAAATGTCTTGATGATATTCTGGAAAAGGAATTTGATCAGAGAGGTCAGAGTTCAGTTCTTTGGCGGTCTGCTTCGTGGAAACTGTCTTGGGAAAAAGCTCCATACACTTCAGCTGCCATAATAATCTCTTTGGGCTGGAAAGGCTGACACACCTACAAAAATTACAGTGTAACTTCATTGACAGCAACCATGGTGGAGCAGGTTAATTAGAAGGAAATCAAAATGCTTGTTTATGCTCAATAAATCTGATAGTACGGGAATGCTGTAAAAGGAATGCAGTAAAATATACAGTAACGTTGTGACTGTATATAGTGAATTACATTATATCTGTTAATATTGGCTGGACTGTTTATAAGGAAATTTTAATCTATCAAAAAAAATATCTAGGCTCATATTGCAGACAGTTCTGATTTGTGAAAGTTTCGTATTATAGATTCTTCAAGTATCAGCATTGCCTGATGTTGCAATATAGAACATTTTACAGTGGCATGCCCTGCTGTTTGTCACTTTGCATCATGATGCTATATCTCAAAAATTGCAGCCCCACCTAACCTCCCCACTTCTCTTTCTTATTTATAGAAAGCAAATGGACACCAAAGAACTCTGGAAAGCAAGGGTTGCCAAAGATCAGGAACTTGGAAGCAATTTTAAAATTGATGTTTCACGGACTAAATAGGTAGAACTGTGACTACTTAAACTGGCATTTTAAAAAGGAAGGGTTACCTTTAATTTCAGGAATACACTTTACGAAATATAATTATCAACATAGTTTAGAAAATTTTTCCACCTCTGCTTTATACAAATAATTCTACTTTTTTGTAACAATAAAAAAACAAGTTCATCAATGAGTCTATCTGCATATCATAGATATCTGTTTCTGTGTTTCACTACTTCACATAAATGTCATAAAGTTATCTCAGGGAATATGTGAATTCATCTACATGTGTTATCTAAATAAATACTTTGTGTATACTTTTAAGTTCATATTTGTGTTGAGACTAATATACTGCAACCTTGAGCACAGTGGGAGCTATGAGAATCAGGGGAGCCATCAACCAGGCTGATTAGACTGCCCACTGAGCACAAGTGATATCAAAACAAGCAAGCTTTGGCCAGCATTAAAAGCAGAATGCAGCAGGAACTGCAGGCATGTTACACAAAGTGGGATGCTGTTGGCACTTATAAAATAGAAAGATGTTGCAAAAATGGACCAATCACCCCAAAACGCAGCCCTGAGTGATCAGTGGGTCTCAAGGGAATGATGGGACACCGCTAGTGGAATTGAAAACTAAATCACAGCCTTCACTGTGCACACAGTTACGGATACACATGTTTATATATAATCTGTCCACATATCTGTCAACATTACTATTCATGACTGCTGTGGCACCTTGGTATGCTGGTGATATTTCAGTGAAAGGAAGCAACTTTTTTTTTCTTGTGAAAGAATTGCATCCACATGTAAACAGATTTGCAAAAACTGAAGGAGTACACTTTCAAAGCATTGCATACAATTTTAGTATCATGGACTGCCACAGGTCTCTAAATCAAACTCTCTAAAATAAATTTATAGATATTTTTCTTTTTGGAAATATATATTTATGGACATACAGTATTTTGCCTGTGATGCTCCTGTCAATAAAGGAAACATTACAGATTTCTTAATCTGGGGAGAGAACTGGTACAAGGGCAGATACTTCAGCTTGGGAGCTGAAGAAATTCTGCAATATTTTTTTTCTTCTTAAAAGAGATTTAAAGAACTTCCTGCTATCCATGGCTGCAGTGGATCATTCATTTTGTGGGCATCTTGCACACCCAAGGCCGAAGTTCTCTGTATTCACAAAAAGTCTGAGGTGGCTTTACAAATGAGCCTTTCTACTAATGAGGGCATGGGCTTTATGTTTGTGCTGGTTGCAGATGGAAGGGGGAGGGGTTAGTAACCGAACCACAGCAAACCTATAAATATGGGACTCCAAAGGCTCCGAAAAAGCATTTGTTTTATTGTGTTTAGAGACATTTTGAGTTGCTATAAGAAATGACAGACAATGCAGTTAGTCTCTGGTTAGGAAAAATACCTGCTTCCTCCATCCATTGCTCTGTCCCCACTCAGCAGCAGATTTTAAGATTTGGTTACTAATTTCTCCTCAATATGAAGTTACTTAAAATACCAGCACTCGATTGCATACAGTCCAATATCCATCAATTTCTTGTGTCACTTGAGAAGCATGTTCAAATCACTAATATTTTTGACAGAAATAATTTGTTCCCTCATTTTGATGCAAGAAAACTTTTAAAAACAGAAAGTTAAGAAATGAAGGTATATGGGGAAATTATCCACAGCATTTTAAAGCTCCTGCATGGAATAATGCTTTTCTGTCCTTCAGTTTGTGGGGGGCATCAGTTAGTATTTGCAATCACTAAACGCTTTTCACAACTTTCAGAAAAAGTGCTCTGATTAAGTTTGGTCTTACCCCTACAACAGACAATGATTTGTGTCAATTTACATGTGAAATGAAACAATTAAATGAAAACATGAAAACTAAACATTAAAGAGGATGTCATTCACCACTTGAAATTTTGGTAGTTTGGACTACAGGCTTGTGAAATATGGAAATGGTTACAATAATAAGACTGATGACACCCTCAACCATCAGAACTGAACTTCATGGGGCCTTAGTGGTGTATCCAGTTAGAAGGAGTTAAAATTTTGATATAAACTTGTGTACTTGAAGACTGAAGATGGTCAATAAAGAGATTTTCACAGACTGCTTGGGAAACCTATCAGACTCTTTCTGGCCTAAATCTGATTCCAGCTACTGACCCCTTCAACAAAGAGGACCAAAGTAAAATATGTTGTTTAAAATAATCTTCATTCTGCTCAGCCATAGTATAGGCTGCTGTTCTTAGGGAGTTCCTCATTATAAATATCAGTTTCCTACACCTTTAGTCTTTAACCAGTATTCAAATAAAATATGGTCCATAGTCAATCATATGTCCCACCATGTTTTTCAAGTGTCAGTAAAACATACGTACAGAATGCGTGATGTAGGTCTGCTAGTGAAGGCTCAGCAGATTATCTTCTTCCCATTTCTCCACGTTACCATGATCCCATGGTGTTTCACAGAAGAGAACAGTTATTTTACTTCAGTTCCATAGTGTTTGCACACAGTCCTAACCATGGCTTTTCATATTCTGAATGTAAACCTGTTCTGATGGATATATGGATGTTTTATGGAACCAAAATGTCAGTGGCTTTTGGGCCAAGTAATAAAATCAGCTCTTACACAGAAATAAGCAGTACTGTTAAGGCTTTAAACATCATCATAAACTATCATGAGTCACTCAGTGCATCATCTTCAGGTACAAGACCTTTTGGTCCATTCTTACCAGCATCCATCGATCAAAGTTTATAGGCCAACACTCAGTAGTAATATTTTAGCCATATCTATACTATAGCAAATAAAATCCATAGAGAAAATGTAAGGAGAATGTCTGGTGTTTGGTTTGATTTGATTTCTTAATTTATCAAGAAAATTGATTAATTTCCCTCTTTGTGAAAGTGCTTACTTTTTGGATGTAGGTGTCTCAGATGTCTCCATATCTATAGCCAAGGCCACCCCATTATGTCTCTGTTATGTGAGATCACAACTGAATCTAGATAAGTGACATATTAATTCTGCTCCTTTCGCTTCACAAGTCTTGTACATTTTAAGTTTATCAAGTTTTTTTTTCAAACATAATGCTTTATCATTTATGCTTTATCAAAATGCTTTATCATTTACCATAATGATTTATCTTGATGGGAAGAATCACAGAAAAGGCACATGAAAAGGAATTTTCTGCCTTCCTTGGCTAGTATAGTCTCAGGTCAGCCTTGTTACACAAATAAGTAACTTCTGGAAAACAAACAAACAAACAAACAAATAAAACAAAACAAAACACAAACAAAACCACAAACCAAAACTAATCTTTTCCTTAACAGATAGAAACATGGTTGAAAACTTAAAGTGAATTTCATGTTATAAGAATTATAAGGCTTCAGATTCTGAATCTAAGAAAGCACACACAAGGTCAAGGGCAATGCGTCAGGAGAGATGTTACTATCATGTCTGTGGTCCAGGTTCAAGGCTATTGGATGCTTGGGAAAAGAAAGTTACTACTGTAATTATGTGAAGATTATAATGTCAAATATACCATGATGGAAATTGCCCCAAAGATCTTGGGTTTTGGTGTAACGATTGTAATATCCCATGTCCTGTAATAACTTACAATATCGTTTTTATTTTGCTTCATTCATCACAAACATTTGTTTTTTCTTTCTCAAAACCTCCCCCAAATGTGTATTCCTCTGTGGTTTAGTATGTATGTTAATAAAGAATGTACATCATCCCAGCACTGTCATATAATACATACACCATCAATTATTTGCATACACAGAATGAGCAATGCCCTTTAATAAGCTGCTCTGAAATAAAATAGCCTTTTAATTAGCTTATAAATGTGATCAACATCAGAGCACAGAGTATTTCAAACTCTTCCTTTCAAGTCACCAACCCAACACTGTCTCAACTTTGAAGGATAACCAAGTAGCAGAAGTGGTACCTGGAATATAAAGTTCTTAGGTAAAGCTTAGGAAAAGATTTTTGTTCTTAAAAAGTCAGTGTATCTCAAACATGTCTCTGCCTCAGATTTCAAAAGTAATAATTTGCTCTATTAGGACTGGTATAAACAGTGTTTACATTATATATACATTATAATATACATTATAAATATATATATACATATATATACATTACATTATATATACATTATAAACAGTATATACATTAGTGTTTCCTGTGTTGTAACTAAATGCCCTCCTTTGCTCTTAAAGTTATCTTGCCGTCCATCTTTATCTTGGATTTCTAAACTAACTTTTCATTAGATATCTAGGTCTGGTAAATCAATATCAATAGGTTCTTGTCTCCAAGACAGTAGTAACACTGGGAAAGAGTCTCAGCAACCCTTAGCAGCAATGGAAACTCTGAGGCATGCAGGTATAAAAAGGTTAAGGCAGTTCTGCAGTGAATGTAGTCTCTAACCTCTCCTGAAATAACCATATTTAAAAGGGTAAGGGGCCACATTGTGGTTTCTACCATTAATACATTGGGAATACTTCTTTAAAATTGGAGGGAAGTAGATGTGTGAAAAGGTAGATGATTTTTGATTTGTGATTCATCAAAAAGATATTTTGAAGGAAAGGGGGGAAAGTCAATATTTTAAAAATCTCTTCAGAAATTATAATCTAAAACATGAAGTCAGAAGTTGGTCTTTGGAAAACTGTTTAGCACTTCCTAAGTATGTTTCGTTTGTGCCCTGTGGGTCAGCATAAGTTAGAATGGTTCAGAATAGAGCTAAAGTAGCATAAAACTATGATTACAGTTTTAATGTTCCTCCTCAACTCAGCCAGCAGGAGAAAAACAAAATGAGCTTCTGTGTAGAAAGTGCTTAAGCACCTGCTTAACATTATATCCATGATTCATTAAAAGGACTGGAGAGTTTAAAGCTAAAAGGCATCATTAGATCATCTAGTTTGGTCTCCTGACTAAATAATTACTTTGCTTGATAGTGACACTGAAAAATATGGTTTCAAATTTCGAAAATCTCCCTAGAGCACCAAAAAGTGCCTTTCTTTTCTCGGTGGGATATGTAGTGGAGTTATGTTTTCAGGACTGTATCTTGAGAACTTTCTGCGAATAACTGCTGATCTTGCACAATTACAAGTAAATTTAGAGACCTGTCAATTTTCAAATGTTTCAGATTCTTATTTAGTTAAATATTATATATAATTGGAACTTTAAACTGAATGCCATGCTGACTAGTGCATTGTCATTTAATTTTGTATAGGTTTATAAAGAATATCCACATCTAATGCTTTGGCTCATTATGATAAATGATTTGCAATAAAAATCGGGTGCTCTAAATACTTTTGTAATAATATGGAACCAGGGTGAAAACAGTTTATTTAGCACAAATAATACTTATAATAAGGTATTTTTGACTTTTTAATGAATACATTTGAAAATACTTTAAGCCTAGTTTGCTCTTGTTTAACAAAATGTATAAGTAAAATTCTAAGCTACCAGACAGTTTAGCAAATTTTTTTTTCCCTTAAAAATATGTTTAATGAAGAGAACAGGCAGCCAAAATATTTCTCCATTTCTTAGGGTATATAAAATGTACAAACCAAATATTTCACTATGGATCCCTATGTGCAAATAAGGCTATTTATAATGCATTTCATAAATGTTAATTTCCTTTGTAAGTCTCAGACTGAGTAAGCACTGACTTTGGAGTGACTTATTGTATGTTTAAGTTAATTACATCCACAAATATTTGCAAAATCCAGGGAAGAAGTTTTACCTGATATTAGTAAAAGCAGAAGAATCTAACCCATTCTTAACTTTACTTAGTAAAACTACATACATTGTGCCTTTGTTTTATTTTTATTTTACTGGCAGGCAATGGGTAATAAGATAAAACTGTACTACCAGGATGTGATGAAAATTAACCTTTTAATAGATAAACCTGGAAATATCACAAGAAACATGACTGTGATTTTTGGCCATTCTGTCCATGTATCAAATAAGCTAATTCTATCACATCAAATACAAATATGCACAAATTGTATGCTTTAGAAACAGTATTGACTCTTTGATGGAATCTCTATTTTAAAAACCACTAACACTTTTTATTGTTTTTGAAGTCTGTAAATATCAACTTTGCAAATCATATCCTTAGGAAGGTCTCAGATTGTAAAGATTACAAACACCTTTGCATTAGTTTTGAAAGGTCAGTGCATGTGGGTACCTTGTGTTAACAGAAGTGCCTGTCACTCGAACATTGTCCATTTTTTGAAGGCTATTCTCCAAAGCAGAAAAAGTAGCTTCTTTTTATTTTCTTTCTCTCTTTTTGCTGTTTGGTTTGGTTTGGTTTTAATCCTCTCTTTGTCTTGCCCTCTGTTTTATTCATATTTCGGAAAACAAAAAAGTTTTTGATTGTTGACTCAGTATTCAGTTAAAATAACATTTAAATGTACAGGTTAATTTCATTCCTAATCATATAAACAGAGCTTATTGATAAAGAGATAGACAAGTCTAAACTGTTTCCAGTACTACAAGACCAGACATTGACTGGGACACGAGTAGTGTGTGTGTGTTGAGTCGAGCAGCTGGGGAGTTTGTGATTGATGATCACTGGACTCTCTAGGAGCTATCGCTGCACTGTAAATGATAGCACAGCATTTGGGAGATAAAAGGATAATCACCATAAAAAGAAAAAAAACAAAAAAAAAAAAACTAAAAAAAAGTGCAAACAGTCACAAATAACTTTAAACTTAATAAAAAAAAAAAAAAAAATCTGTTCCTGGCCTGTAAACAGCAAAAGAGTTTTTTTCTAGATTTCAGCCTTCAGAAATGAAGCAAAAGTAAGTGATCTTTTTGCCAAAATGACTATCTATATTTTGCCATTGGCCATTGCATAGACAGGCCACCTTCAAGCCCTGTCCATATTCATTCTTAATTCTTTTTCTAAAATAGCTAAAGGCAGTGTTTGAGAAAAGCTGTGATTTTAAGTAGGTAGATAATAGCCACAAAACTACACACCAGAGTCCGAATATTTTTCAGAACTTGCCAGCTATGAAAGCTACAAAATATTTACTCCCATCTCTCAGTCTTTGCATTTCTACCTCTCTTCTCTCAAAATAGCAGAACTGGAACATGCTTATTTCTATGTGATACCATCTGCAGTGGACCTCACTTATGCAGGGATGCAGGGTGGTCTAAACAGCCACTGCCCAAACGCTTTTCTTTCCTGAAAAAGATGGTCCTGGAGTATTTAATCTCAATTTTTTCAGTTTCTATAAGGGCAGATTTTCATGTGAAGTGGTAAGTTAGGAACCTATTCAATTTCCGTCCCTTTATTGATTTCAGGCTACAGAAAAAGAGAAGAAGCTGACAGCATGACTTCAACCAATGGTTCCGTAACTCTTTCATGCTGTCTCCTGCAGGTCTTTGAGTCTGTTGCCATGACAGAGCAAAAGGAATAAAATAATCAAAAATTACAATAGTTTTCATGCCTTTTCATTTGACAGTAATACGACTGGGGCTTAAAAATTAAAAATATTTTTTAATATTTTAAAATATTAAAGAGTGAAGAGTAAAGACCAGCTGCTGGTCACTCTTTGTCCCCCCAGTTGAACTTCAAGAGTTTAGGGTATCCTCAAAACAAGATAAGAAAGAAGAGGGGTAGAACAGGTATGCAGCTGTGGTGCAGCTAAGTACCACACAACCGCTCACTTACCAGCCCCCCAGCTGGACCGATGGGAGAATAGGAAGCATTAAATCCAGAAAACTAATGGGTTGAGATAAATACAGCTTAATAAAAAGCAATGGAAAGAGGAAGAAAAAAAAATAACCCCAAAATTATACAAAGGCAATCACTTGCCACTTCCCACAAATAGACTGATGTCCAGCCAGCCTCCATGCAATTGCTACCTCCCTAAAATGTTCCTCCACTCAGTTTTTATTGCTAAGTATGAGATTATATGGCATCCTTTTGGTCAATCTGAGTCTGCTGCCCAGGTTGTGTCCCCTCCCAGTTTCTTGCCCACCCCTGGCCTACTCGCTGCTGGGGGTGGAGTAGGAAAAAGATAAAGTCTTGACACTGTGCAAGTACTCCTCAGGAACAGCCAAAACACTGGCATGTTACCAACACTGCTTTAGTCACAAATCCAGAACACAGCATCATATGAGCTGCTCTGAAGAAAGTTAACTCCATACAGGCCAAACCTAATCCAATAGTTCAGAGCAGAAGTTTAGAAAGTAGATGGACAAGGTTGGTAACAAAATGGTTAATAAGAAAGAATAAAAGTACATAATCTTATACATTTTATGTATGAATACTGACATATTTAGACTGGGAAATAAAGAAGGTATTTATAGGTCACAGCACATGAAGGATAATATGATCTGCTTCACCTATTTAAATGAATAAATTAATACAGAGAGAAATAGAGAAGCTTGATAAGTTGATTCAACAGCCTAAGAGGTCCAAAGAACATTACTCTCTAGAGTGAAAAATGAAGATTTCATAAATTTTCTAGTATTAATACCAAGTGAAAAAATATGGCACTAATAAGCATCTGAAAATATTTCTTAGGCTTGATGAGACTAAATCCTTTCTTGATATGCTCTTAGGGCAATACATCCGTATGCTAGCCCTTACAATAAACTGTATTTGCAGCACAGACTTTATGCTATATTTGCTATTAGAAAATCACAAGAGTTAGAAAACACCATTTTTCTAAAATCAGATCAAACTTTGCTTTGCTGAAAACAAGCAAATGGCAGACTGTTCGCATTTGATAGGCAATTAGATTATTCCTTTTCAGTTGTAGTGTTTGTTGTTATTAATCATATCCTAATGCTTGCAAACTTATTTCTATGTATTGCTATCAAAATATATATGTATTATAACTAAGCAGTTATTTTTGACTCAAGCTGATCAAGCATTTTCAAGTGAAGTTGTTTTCATGTGTACAGAATACGCTGATTTCTTGAAGCCGGAACATTTCACACCAGTATGAAGGGGTTTATGGCATTATTTTAACACGGGTATTTTTGGCCCAGAATAGAAGTTGAGGCAGGCAGGAAGGCTGAATGGAAGAAGAAACTCAGTTTCCAGAATTTTCCAGAGTATCTAAGAGCCTCGTGGTCAGGGCTACCTGAGGATAAGGTCTCTGATGCAGCACAGGATGTGCATGTCCATCCTCCCAAGTGAATGTCCTATGCACTGGGCTCTCCAGAATCCTTCCAATGGTTGAATGTTCTTTCCAGATACCTGCAGAAACTATAGTCAGTTCTTGTACAGACCCCTGTCCTGTACAAGACTTGAAATAAGACTTGAAGTTACAAAGTGTTGTCACATTGCTTAGTTTTGGGTATTAACCTTAGGAGACCATTGCCCTATTTGCCCTATGGTGAAAGCCCATAGGGAACTCAGGGAGAATACAGGACTAACCTTGGTAACAGTGTGAGTGTGTCACCTTCAGGTTTCAGAATAACCTTGCTACTGGCCTCTTGGCTATTGTGAGCTAGAGCTTGTCTTTGTTCTTCAGGCTGTTGGGCTTCTGAAACCTCCTCTCCCAAAATACTCCCCAGTGTTGCCCGCTGTCAGCTGCTACACCTGGTGATGTCCCCACTTTGTGCTGTAGCACTGGCCTGAATGCCCTGGTACCTAGTCCATGCTGCAAAGGTGTCTTTTCTGAAAAAATGTCCTCTCTTCCACATCTATGACTCTGCACTTTTTGGTGATGTTGCTCTGTGAAACCCTCCCTTATGCAGAAAGAGTGAAAATAACTTTTGTTTTAAACTTTAACAAAAAAAAATTAAAAGCCTGATAATTATTCTGGCTCTCAACTTTTCTTATTCCACCATATGTTATTTTAGCTTTTTGTTTTGCCACAGAAATTAATTTGTATGGTGGGGAAGTAAAGCATTTTAAAACATTGCTTTCACTGAAGATCAATTTGCTGTGGCATTTTCTTCTTCTAAAAAAGTTAATTTGAGGAGAAAACATGTAGTTTCAAAAAAAAAAAATGAACAGCTCTAATTGTGATTTTGGAAGGAAACCAAAAATTATACAGGAACAGACTTCTCAGATTGTATGAGCTCTCTTTGTTCCTAACCCACTCAAAGACTTGCTAAACTGGTGACACTGCACACCTGTACACCCCAACCTCATCTCTTTTCTCATAGGTTTCCTCAGAAGTCTCCAACTCTTTCTTTCTACCTGTGCAGAAAATCACACAGGCTTGTCATACTCCGTCAGAATTAACAGGCTACACCTACAGAATTGAGTCAGCACAACTTCCTCACTATTTTAAAGCAGATTCTAAACTTGCTAATAGCTTGGGTCAACAGATGAGCCCTGCATTCCTATGCAGGGGCATAGATCGTACTATCCTGATACAAATGTCAAATAAATTACCAAGCCGTTAGTTCCTTGGCTATACTGTTCGGGGAAATAAATAAGGTGGTGACCTAAGCTATTGTTTATGAGTCAGGTCTTCATCATGTAGTAGATATTATTGTACATGAGAAATAACAGCACAAGCAAAAAGATCCCAAAATCTTGCTATGTGGTTGCACTTACCACATGGTATATTAAAATATAATGAAAATATATTATGTTACATGATATAAAATAATGTCAAATAGAGGAAAATGCAAGCAGGCTTCTGACTGAATAAATCAGGGAGAATACGCAAGGCAATAAATTCCAGTCAGTTTCCTCGCTGTGTGGGCAAAAGGGGATTAAACAAGGCAGTGGCTTAAATTTATAGTAGCTCTTATTTATGAGTCAGGCCTCAATCATGTACCAGAGACACTAGGCCTATAATAATGGCACAAGCAAAACAGAACTGATTCTCAGAGGGCAGATGCTTTCAGGACATGGAATTGTGCTACTGCACACTGTAGAAGTAGAAAATGAAGGCAGAGAGGGAGATCTGAACAACACTTTCACGGTATTTCTCTGCAATGGAGGACAATAACCCCAAGATTTTCCTCCTCTGTTGCCTTGCTTCCTTATCTCCACCTTTGACAGTTCCTCCCCTTCCCCATTGCCACTCTTTTATTTTCTTCACATAGTGTGAATCAGGAAAATAACAGAAGGGCTTTCTGCCGAGTCCGGAGTGTATGGGGAGCTGGAGTCGCTCCCTTTGTAAGCTGTCTCACCAGAACAGCTCTCTTTCTCCCCATCTTCTACATACTTGTGACAATCTTATATAACTGGGCAAAGCATCTGAAAAAGAGCCTGTCATTTTCTTGTAAAACACAGGGATACACATGTAAAGCAGCAATGCCTCACAAAAGAGCTGGGATGATAGTAGCTACCAAATTAAACATGAGCTTGCTTTGTGATCTGAGCTGAAAAATCCACTACAATTTTTGGCGGTGTATGCAGAGTCATCGTATTCGATTGGCAACACACAACTCTCTGCAAGCCACCGAGTGAGCTCCAGCCACTTTGGTACAAGGGAGATGTCAAAACAAACTGGTGGGAATTCGAAGTGGAACACTCCTTTCCCCTCTCCTCCCTTCACGCCTACCCGCCTCCGAACATCTGACGAGGCTGGAAGAACTGCTACATCCGGAGCCTTTTAAATATAGAACTTGTGAATGGTTTGTACTGATTCATATATGCATCACTGACACGGTGCTGGCAGTAGCGCAGCGATGAGTGCAGCATAAAATCTATGTGAAACAGAAGAGGATATAACTTTTTGTTTATGTCAGTCAGACTTTGGTTCAGTAGATACTGGTTGGTTAAACCAAATTTATATGTGGGACATACAGCTGTGCTATATTAGGAGTGTTTTGGCCAAAAAGGTAATGCCAAAGGAAGAAGCAGTCTGCCAACAGCGACACACACTGATGGTGTGTACTGGTTTGGCACAAATTTGTTCATGAAAGGTTTCTTGGGTGCAGGCTAGAAAGTCCAGTCTGACAAGAGGGAGGTTTCATAGTAGCTCACAGTCTGACAGTCCTGCTGACCTGGGAGCCTCCTGCTGAGAGGCCAAATCAAGAACCACCCCCATCCCATGGTTCACACTGGGAGTTTGCATTCAATCTTCCACATTACAGGTGTGTGCTCTGACCAGTTTTGTTCCCTGTTGGAGATCTGCTCTGCAAAAATAAACACAAGATAGAGTCTCTAGCCAAAACAGCTTTTGATTATTTATTGGAGTGTAGGAGAACCAAGTTTGAATTCTTGGGGCAGTAAGTGCTAATTTATACAGAAGTTTGTAGTCTCTATTGAAAGACAGTCATTCCAAAGCAGCAAAGAACAGTGGCTGAGGCACACATGAGAGAGAAGCAGAAGTGATATGAGATGAAGGGAACTGAATCTCCTTTCCCCTACAACATACAGGCTCTAACTATGCAGGGGTGTTTCTCGTATCCATCTTCCTTCTTATTAAAGCTTCAAAAGGTCTTAATTTTCATCCTAAACAGAAGAGAAACCTTACAAAATCTCAATATTCTTGCATAAGGGAAAAGGACTATGGGAACCTGCTACCAGTCTGGTTGCCAGAAGTATTAGCAATATCAACAAACACTGCAGAAAGGCAAGGAATAGCAGTAGACAGAAATGGTGTAACTACAGTAACTGTTGAGAAACGTGTATACCCTTTGGGTTATTGAAGCAATGAAGTCTCTTTGCACTTAAACTGTACAGGCTGGACAGAGGGGTGGGGGGCAAAGCTGGAGAACAGGGCTTTACTGAGGGAGGATGGATGAAACCCTCACAATTATTTTTCGTAATTCCTTTTGTTTTGTTTAAGAGCCCACATCTCTAGCAATGTATGAGCATTCTATCTTAATTCCTCCAGCTGAAATATTTTTGAGCATAATCTCAGAAGAAAACAGGGTTTAAATTGAAAGGAGAAAGAAGTAAATATTTTACATTCTGTAGCATTCCATAGAGATAGAAATGCATCATGGCCAGGTTTTTCTCAGTTTGTGTTATTTTCTAGTGCTGTTATATGTTTTACAAGACACAATATTGATTTAATGCAGTAGTTGGTTCTCTTGTTGTGCCTTCCAGGCACTATTCATTAAAAAAAAACCACAACAAAACCACCTCACACTTAGCAAAAAATACTAAATACTGTACTGCCCTGTTTGTAGCGTTAGACTGTGACTTTTACGCCACTAATACAAGTGAGGTGCAAGCTGAGACAAATAACGCTCAAATATCTGCAAAATGCCCTTCTGTTCAGTTCATGGGTTATTCTATTAGTTGTTTGGAATTTACTGGTAAGTACTGAAAACCTGATGGGAAAAATTACTTATGTTTGTGGAAATTATGCTTCACTGGATACTTATCATGATGTGATCTGTTTTTCTGATCATTCTTAATGGTATGGGGATCGTGTTCTTCATGATTGTGCCTCCTCTGACACGGATCTTCTGAAATCCAATTTCCCTTTTTTTCAATTGTGAGGCAACTCTGTTGCCTGCAAGTAGGTTGTTTTGTGCCCTTCTGAACTAAGATCTCCTTCACAACCTTCTCAAATAGCTCACAGCTTAAAGGAGCAAAAGTAAATATATTTTTCTTACTCTTTAACTGTATTTATTCTACGTTGTCTGCTACCCTGCCTGCAGCACTGCTAGTGTTCCCAGAGCTCATGAACCTATTTACTTTCCATCCGCTGCTTGCTGCAGAAGGCTTTGTTCCTGTCTATCACAGTGGGAAAAAATGTTCACAGCTTTCTGGGTCTTATCATAGCAGTTGCAAGTAGACAAGAAATATAAACAGGCTCAAGAGATCTAGGTCTGAGGGTGGAAGAAGGTGATTCCTGAGGTAATTTTAACTTTCAGGATTGAACACTTGGACAAGACTTTGCCAACACCTGTTGAGGCAGCTGAGAGATGCTGGAAAAGAGGAGAAGTCTGTTGCATTTTATTCCTTTAAAGCAGTCCATCTTGTCCCTTCCCTGTAGTGGACTACTTAGCATTAAAATGGCAAAAGCAATTGGGATGGGAAATTCTCAAGCTGTGATTAGTGGTGGTGGTGGTGGTTGGCTGGGTTTTTTAAAGACTGGGAAAGGAATAAGATCTTTGCAGAGAGAAAAACTAGAAGAAAGATAAAATTTGAGGTTCAGTTCTTTACTTCAGAAGATTTCTATTAAGAAGAAGCTACATGCTGCCAAGTAAGTGAGATGCCCAATGTGACCTCTTGGGCAGTTTACAATACATTAATTTTACTGTGTTTAGTCTTCGAAAATCAATGAAGATACTGGAATGAACTTCTGAAGTGGCCAGGGAAACCCAGGAGCAGTCTTTCCTGAGAAAAGGGGGTAACTAAGGAGACGTTCTGAAGTCTGTGGGCAATCTTTGTGAGCTTTATCTGTCACAAATGTTGACTGTCTGATATCATCTTCTGTCACTTTTTATTTCATTTGTTTACAAACTGGATTTTTTTCCCCTCAAAAATACGTCCAGGGAATGTCCTTCCAAGTATTCTATCAAACAGTTGACCTTGAAAATTGAATAACTTGCAGATTAACAGAGAACAAGCTAAGACAATAAAAGCATTTTTAAAATAATCTTTTTTCCTCTTTTCTTACTCATTCAAGCCATGATGTCAATACTGTGACTGAGCAACAGAAATGGTCTGTTTCTGCATCTGCAAGAACAGAGTTGATCAATGCAATACGTTTTTTTTCCTAATGAAACAAAGAAGTGTTTACCTTCTAGTCTTTCTTTATTCTGTTTGCTGAATGGAGACAAGAAGTTACCTTAAGGAATGGACGTTCGTATGTTTCTGCAGAGTACAGCATCACAGGAACAGTAGCAGTTCATAACCAAGGCATTGGCATTACTTTAATACATACAGATAATAACCCTTCATTGCTTACCTCCCTGGTTTAAAGATCACACACTCATGAAGTACTACCAAAAATATCTTTTGGCCAACTGACATAGGATTGTCTTCTTGCCGTCTTTCCCCATTAAAGAAATTGTAGCAGCAATCACATATTTGCAAATTATATGAGCAGCTCCATCTTTCATGCAGCAGTTTCATACCTTCTACTTTTATTTGGAAGTTCAAACGGCTTGGGCTAGCCCAGCCCCAAATCCGTCTTGTCTTTTGGCATGATTCCAACTAACTCATATTCCCCACAGCAGCTTGAGGGCAACATCAGCGGAAAGCACTTCCTTCTCAAGTGACTGCTGGCTCGATGGGCTAATCTAGTAGCTAGGCAACAGGAAAGAGAGGAGCTTGGGACCAGGGAAGGAAGTTTTCGGCAAGGAAGGCTGCCTGGCTGTGTAAGGGAAGTCTACATATTTCCTTACAGAACAGACTCCCTGCATGGTAACACAGCATAGTAAATCTTGATTGCAAGTGCTGTTTGAATGGGGTCAAGGATTGCTGATGGTAGTATACCCCCATCTAAAATTAGCTCAGCAGTCTTCCCCAAGTGTCCCACATTCTCTTTCTACTAGACACATTTTGACAGTCCATGCTCAGTGTTAACTAATTTTATGCAAAGCATTAAATTTGGAGCAATATATTCCATTGCATAAAGTTGCTAATCTATGTAGAATTCAACAGACAATTCTGTAGTTGTTGCAATGGTAATCTGAGCCAAAGAAACTTTTTGCCCTGCCTATATTAGATCATTTTTGTTTCAGAGGATGAAGGCAGTTTTAAAAAGAATAGCTTTATCTTCTGTACACTTTCTGTATTAGCCAGTGAAGTAGTATGCAGAAGCTGGTCTAAATTTGCTTTGTTTATATGCAGCATGTACATATTTATGTGTGCTTCATGTATTTTTTCATTTAAATTTCTCTCTTTTCCCCTCACTAACTCCTTTTATCATAGTGTGTCCTAAGTGAAAGGCAAACTCAATTAATCATCAACCAGCTTGTATTTCCATGGCATCTGTCTCCCTGATATCTAAGCATTATTTAAGCTTGTGTTGAATTTTGTGTTCAAATTTGCCCATCCTTGCTAGAAAGAGGCAAGAGGCGATTTCAAGAGCAATTTACAAGGAGCTTTTTTCCTCCTCTGTATGAGAGCAGCAATTCCTCTGATTCACAGGTTGACAGGAGCACATCACTCTGGTGCTCAGATCAGTGCACGAGCTGCCCATCGAATAGCAGATCAAGTTTAAAGTCCTAAGGGCAAATTCTGTTGTCAGTTACACAGGTGAACATGTAACTATAAGAGCAGAATTTGGCCCGTAGTCTTGATCTTCAAGTCTCTCAGTGGGAAACTTGATTACTGTGTTTAGGACAAAGTGTAAGAATGCTTTGTAAAGAGCTTGATACATACATACCAAGACACAAGTCTCCTTTCTGGTTACCTTTTGATAGTATTTGGGAAGTTCTTGAATTCAGCATCTCTTATGCTGCATCTTGTACTATTGTATTCCTTTAAAGAAGACTATTTTCCTTGAGCCCTGATACGCAGGACAGTAAATGTAGCATTGATAAAAGCTCATTGCTATATTTTCATAAAGCATTAACTAGGAAAATTGAAGTCATGAATAAACACTCAGCCTCTAAGATATGTGTAGTTAATTTTTTTCCCCTCTCTTTTCCTTCTCCTTTCACCAGACCTCCCAAAGAGTGTCCTGGGTTTCTTTAGTATTTGAAACAGTCTGGATTTCAGAATCCCTTTATAACCTGTGCCTGTAGGTGCTCCTGACGGAAGCTGAATAATGCCACAAATCTGGCCACTCTGTTTTGTGTAATTTAAAATTTCCCTAAATGCATCATTCTGTGGGGTTCATTTTAGCCTTATCTAAGTGTTTGAGTGATCATTAGGTGCTTCCTCCTGGGATGTGACTTCACCTATAGAAGCAGCTCTCTGGCCCATCAAGTGAGCCAGCAGACAACCCATAAGGAGAATGTGCTCAGAGCTTTGCTGCAGCACTACTTTTTTTTTTTTTTTTTCCCCCTGACATTGTGAAAGACAGGCTTTTCTTCATGTTTTTCCCAAGGGCCTCATGAAAATAAGCCAACACTTTCTGGATTCAGTGATTCAGTGTCTCATACTGTGGTCCTGAGGTGGGGGTTCTCAGGTTTTGCGGAGATAGTTTCCTTACGGCATGAAGCCTGGTGCTGGAGCCGGGCTCTTCCACAGAGGACCCCTAAACTCCATGCACCCCTTTGTTTCCTTGCCCCACCTTCTCACAGCTCTGGTCAAACGAATAGATCAGAGCAATGTCCACCAGATGGCAGCATGCCATATCGAAAATCAGTCACTTAAATCAATATTTAGGCATCTAATTTTTATTTTTTTTTTATTTTTCAACATGTACTGTTAAATCTAATAAAGACTTACGATGCCAGAAATTCAGGCGACCCACTTCAGGCACATTAGCTGCTGTAAGTCCCCAGAGGGGCAAGTGGGTAGGAGGACGGTATCCTTCTGGGATGCCAACACTTCCCAGCCCTCTTTTGGGATGGCAGAGAAAATGAAAGATAAAATGGGACAACTGTCCCACCTGAAGGTCTCCGAAGAATGTCTCTGCTCTCTGGGGTTACTGCTTGGCAAGTGCTTTGACATCACAGCTACAAGGATTGCGTGAGTAGCTGCAGGGTGTAAGAACTTGATGGACCAGAAGTGCCACCAAGACCTCCCTCCCAGGGGCCTTTCCTGCCAGCTGGTGACCTGGGCAGCAAACAGGCACTGCGGCACCTTGCTGCAGCTGCCACTGGCTTGGAGGAGCTGTGTCTGGGTGTCAGGGTGCTGCTGCCAGAGGCCTGCAGGAAGGAAAGGTCCAAACTCCTTCTACTGTAGACAGGATCCAGGCAGAGCTGGCCAGCTTGGAAGAGAATTTCAGACCAGTCAAGAGAGGAAGAGGAAGAGGAGACACTTTGCATTCAGACATGTATGTGTATGCATGCACGAGACGGGGAAGCCCACCTGCCATTAATATCTGCTGTTAGCAATGTTAAGAA
This sequence comes from Phalacrocorax carbo, assembly GCF_963921805.1. NCBI lineage: Eukaryota > Metazoa > Chordata > Aves > Suliformes > Phalacrocoracidae > Phalacrocorax > Phalacrocorax carbo. Next base: position 84,458,662 of record NC_087515.1, on the reverse strand, counting down.
TATGACCACAATGGTTGTTTAGGCTTCAATGGGGCAACGATGTTTGCAGTACCACCAGATCATAGGTATGTAAAACCATGAAAGTGGTCATTTTTATGATGAACATTGATTCATAGTTGCATAACTAATCATGACAACTTTATTAATTGCTTATTACCAAGGGTTTTCTCTTTTATTAGAGAACAAGTGACTTCCTTCCCTTGTAGTGGTGTATATTTCTCTGTGTGATAGAGATTAATGCATAAAGCTTTGCAGGAAACTGCCTCATTGATTTTGTTGCCTTTGTATTTGTCTTCCTTAGGTGACTTCCAGTAACACAGATAGAGGGGACGCAATGAATTTCACTGGGACATCAAATATTGTTCTTATGGCAACTTGAGTTTGGGACTTCATTTGGAAACCCGGTAAGCAGTAGGTCCATTTTTCTCTGTTGTAGTTTTTCCTTGAGTTTTATTGACTTATTAGAAAATGTGTTGTTAATTCAGATCTAACAGTAGGTAATGGCAAGTTATTTCGACCTGTATTGGTTTTGCATAATATATAATTACCATAATGCACTCAAGAACACCTTCTATAGCTTTTTGCAAGACACAGTTTTGTATGCATATATGTAATTAAATGTACTTTTGCATCAGAATTTATACATTTTTCTTCTCTATACGTCTCTGTGTGTATGTACGCATTTTACCAACATTTCAGACATACTCCGGAAAACTGAAAATTTCTGTTGTTAGTGTTTAACCTTATGTCTCTGCTGTGTGTTGAATGAACAATTATTATAGGACCATTTCACCCTGCACATTAGTAGCATGTATTGCATTCACTGAACCCAAGAAGAAACTTGACTTAAGATCCGAAAACCCTCAGTAAAGAAAAGTCTTATATCAGTACTTTTGAAAGCCTATTGCTTGGGGATAGTGTACATGAAAGAATGCAAGAGAGCTGATGGGGTACTTTTAAAAAATGTCCTGACAGAGTCAAGGTGATGGCCATTTTTAGCTGCCCTGCTATCCATCACCTCTTTCAGCCAGGCATACTCCATCATATGCAACAGCCTCATGAATTTATGCATCAAGCTGTGCAGCCAGTCGTGCCGAGGGCTCTGGTGACAAGTGAAATTGCTGTGCGCCTCATTTAGCTGTTTATTGCGCCTGAGTACGTGTTGCAGCTGTCATCTTACGATGGGATGATAGTGCTCGTTAATAGACAAGACAGGCAAATAATGATGGAGACTATAGCAAGAGATGCTCATCTGCCAATAGGCTCTCAGCAATATCACAAACATTCACAAAGTTTTCAATCAAAAACAACACTGCAAGAAAATACTGAGGCCAGCATCTGCTTTTTTATGTGACTAGCAGTACAGATTAAACTTCTGAGAAGCTGCAGCCCAGTCTACTGCGCAACTTAACTTCTTGACATTTTACTTTTTTTTCCTGTCTTTTTTAATGCCTTTTGAAAGGAATGATTAGTACATGGCAAAATAACCCAGTGTGTTCCTTCCACTTTTCTGGTCCTTTAGCTACAACTCTGCCTGCTGTAACTAGAGTTCTTCCTCCTTGTTTGAGCGGTGTGACTGTAGTGCATCAGGAACTTGCAAGCATCGCTTCAAGGTTCTGGCAAAGGTTTTGTTTTTCAGTTGCCTAGTCATGCTATTGTCCATTGGTGTGCTTGCATACCTCCCCTGGAAAAAATCCCACACCTCTATTTTAGTTGTATGCAGAACAATTTCAATAGAAAAAAAAAAACCCACCTGTGAAACCCACGTTTCTTTCTGTGAAACAGCAGATATGACGGATGTAAATTCACCTTTTAAAAGCTTTCTCAGTAAAGATGGTGTCATACTCTGCCTTTTCTTTCTGCATTAAAATTTGTGATGTGCTGCAATTTGTAATATTTTATTTTCTGTGGTTTGCAAAACTCTGCTCAGAGTAATAGCTTTATGGACTGTAGTATGAATTCTCTAACTTATTTACAAGGAAATCAATTTTGTTGCATAATTAAATCCTTCCATTAGAATGGGAGGTAAAGGGTTAATGTGTTTGATGTAATTAGAGGAAGTATTCATGTATATTAGATGAAGAAACTTTGTGTAAATCCTCCTGGAATTTTTTCTGGGAAAGGGTACTTTTAAACATTTTGTATGTGTACTTGCTAGACACTTTACTGAATATTAAGTCAAAGCTAGCACTTAAAATAATACAACATTAAACAACACAAAACCCTCTCACACTTGCACACAAACATACAAGAACACAGAAAAGGTATGACTGCAATAAAAAGCATTTTGTATAGTAGGCAATAACACTACAAAGCAGTTATGCAGGAATACAATACTACAGAAAAAAAAAATCAAAGTGAATGCAGAGTAGTTATTCATGTAATAAGTATTTTCCACATGTAAATGACACGTTTTCCCAGATTATTACTGCATAATAAAATTTTTAAAAAGGAAAAAAAAAAGAACCTGGAAAAGCAGCCAGTTTGTAATGTAATTTATGTGTCCATTCAGTTGCTATCACTGTAATATTGAGTAGGCAAAAATGAATCTATGGGTGGTTTATGACACTTTGAAACCGTATATGTCACAGGATGATCTAAAGCTGCTTTGCAAAGGGATAAACATTATCCTCAATTTACAGATGAAGATACTGAGGAAAGAGAAATTTCCTGTTCCAAATCAATATTAAATAAAATATATGTGCTATATGACTTGCTCTTGCAGAAGTCTACGTAAGATGAGGAATCTCTTGAGCAAGGACTATAAAGCCAACTTAAGACCAGCACGTTTAGCATAGGTTTCCTCTAAGTGAGCATTAGCCACCTGACACCCCCAAAATAGCTGCACGATCTATGCGAGTTGCCTGGAGTCTCTCTGTAGAGACCAAATAAAAGAGACCAAAGTCTAAGCCCTGCGCGTCCTGCTCTGATGGGAGTGTAAATGAAGAGGCCCTCTTGCAGCGTCTGTTGCTCTCCTCTGGCTCCTGACAAGTGCTTTAATTTTAGAGAAGTCTGATTTTTTTTGAAAACTAAAGTGAAATCAGATAACTCCACCTGTACAGTCTACCCAATATAACCCTAATGATATTTTACTAATGAAAATCTGAGACACAGAGAGAGGATGTGATCTGGCAGAGATCACACAAAAAGTTTGTGTAAGACCTGGCTGTTTCCCACTGGTGCTTTCATTTCTATGAATAAACTCCGTAGCATCTTTCAGAGGCTGGTCCCTTGCTGTGAGATGAATGAGTCATTTTCTTCCTTCATGAGAGAACATTAAAATAAATATCAAAAAGCTGTAACACTGACTGTACACTAACCAACCAGGGTGATTTTTTTTTTTTTTAAGGAACTAAGTTATCATGAGGGAAAAACTGGTGGGTAATTGTGTGGCTTTGATGCCTGTGTGTATGTGGGCAGAGTTAAGGTTGAGCAGATGGTCTTAATGTTTGAAAACTTGTCATTTGAAGGTTTTACTTCATGGTCTTTATTCTTACACAAAGATTGTCTGTGACTGTATATTTGTATATATGCAAATAAATATAAACATACGTATAGGTAAATATAAATATGTGTGTATTTCCACATATGAGGTTCTGTGTCTATTTGTTATGATAGGAGACTGACTTTGAGGCAGCATTTAAATGAGGTAGTCAACAAAGAAACAGGTTTTGTAACCAAATGAGAACATGTTTTTGTAACATGTCTTTCCTGTCTGCAAAATGTATTTTCTGTGGTTAAAGAGGTGTCAGTATTTTTTTGAGAAAGATATTTTTGTTAAAAAAAATGTTTGGCTACTTTTCCAAAGCAAAAATGTAGTGGGAAATTTTGAAGAAAAACGGACCATTACCCCAACAGAAGTGGAAAATGTAATGTCAGTGCAACTTTTTTGTCTCTTTTTCTCTGTGTTTTCTCTTTCCTTGTTTCCTTTTTCCATTCAACCCTTTACCTAGTTATAAGCTAAATTGAAGACATAAAAGGGGAGATGGACAAGGAATTGCAGAAAGACAGGATTGAAGGAAAGAAACAAAATAAGAGAGAAATGAACTTTTTTGCCCCATATTTTTGTAAATTCTTTTATACATGCAGAATAGATCTCTGCTGCAAATTTTCAGAACTTTTGCATTTTTCACATGATACTTACATGTAATTGGGCCAATGCTGACGATAGATGACTACAGGCATGTAGTTGTATGTATGTATTCCGCTATTCCAAGTAGGTATCTACATTTATTCTCTCTTCTATTCATTTACACCAGTTTTATGTTGATACTAATTTCAATTAATTCTGTAATTTATGCCAGTAAAAGCAAGAGAAGAATCAATTCCAATGAAGCATATACCATTACTAACTATAATTACATATAAAAGCAGTATGTGTGCACACATGCACACACATAGTAGCCTATTCTGATTTATGAGATGACATTGCATTACAATATGGCAAATACATGTACAGTTTGTCTCTTCCAATTTGTGCTGAAATTATTGTGAAGCCAAATATAGTCTACCTACCACAGTGGTACTGCATTAAAAATAATCTTTCATTTGTTTTTGTCATTTACGGAGCTAATGGTCAGCAAATTTGTACATCCTGCCTTTTTTTTTCTTAATGAAATGGAAAAGGGATGTGTGCTACATAAAAAAGAAGTTTTATTAATGTTTCATAAAATGGTTGCTACAATCAAAGGAACTGCTATGAAAATTAAATTACTGGGCTGACTCTGAAAATCAGCATAATACGCTCTGTTTAATTCAGTCATGCTAAGATGTTAGATTCTCCTTCATTCTCTCAGCTTTCTCTCTCCTTCACCTGGGGGCATCTGCTGATGAGTCTCTTCTAGAGGTTGTTTAATGACTGTTTTACAGCAACTGTCAGCTTTCTAAAGCCCAGTGGCACTGGGCATCACTGTATTACCAGCCTTTTTACACAATTTGCCTGACTGTAAATCTGAGCTTTAAAAGTACAAGAAAAGCTCTTATTTGATTTAATGACTGGCTGACGGGGGTCGATTAATCTTTTTATGCTTAGATGTTTTACTCATAAAGGTCATCTTTTTGTTTACTCTTTGCTTCTCTCGTGGCCAATGAAAACGAGGTGAGAAATTTTAAATATTACACAAATGGAGCTGAGTGGCTTGGAGGACAGCATCGTTCACGGGCAGGATTGTTATTGTATATAACTGATATCACAGAAAATCCCGAAGGCACCGTTCAGAATCAGGGCCCCATTGTTCTAATCACTGTATAAATTCCCCAGGATACACAGTGAGATCTCTGGGATATGGATGATCTAATTTATGAGAAGGTGCAATGGGTGTGCTGTAATAATACAAAGGAGAGCAAGGAGGCAAGGACACCCAGTGAGAGTAACACTCACAGAGTTTCTGTATAGCTTTTAAGATAACATGAAATAGATAAAGTTTAAAATAGATTCTCCTTTAACCACCAAGGATGATTAACCAGGAAATAAAAGGCCATGAATACACCATAAGTAATATTTCCATAAGCACTGAATTTCCATTTTCCAAAGTGACTTAGGTGCTTAGGAGCATAAATTTCATCTACATTCATCGAGACTCAAGTACATTTTCCAAAAGTTGTGCATGGAATAGAAAAAGACGTCTTATTTTTAAAATAAGTTATGATTCTTTGTCTCATTGAAAATCAGAGGGACTTAAGCCCTTACTGGGTACACTTTTTCAAAAGCCTGTAAATATTGTAAACCTTTCCATCTCATCTATAGTATGAAACCCAGTCTTGACACTTAACTCATAGCCTCGCAACATGTACAGTGCAAGTGTGAAGAAGTAGAATTGGCTGTTCCTTCTATAGCAACTGGATTTTCATGCAACTAGTAACAGAGGTGAATTAAGTTTTTACCACCTTGATACTTAAAGAGTTTATATAATGCTTTGTCATGATATTTAGAACAGTAGGTGACCATCACAGGCTACCTTGATGCCAGCCCTCAAAGCAGGACTCTTCCCTTGCCAGCAGTTAGTTGTGTCATTGTGTCAGTTAGATGTAATGTGATTCAGTGCAGACTTTACTGTTTGAAATGTCATACTTTTTTAGAGGATGTGTTTAATGAAAGTTTGCTTAATTCCTTTCTTTTTTTGCAGATTTGGTGATTTGGTGTAGGGAGAAAATTGTGAGTGTTGAGGAGAAGAGAGACTGCAGCTTTCTCTGGAGTTTTTCTTGAATCATCACTTTTCTGTACCACAAATCTTTCTCCTACCTTAGCCTTCCCTCCTTTTTAACTTTGTTTCCTGTCTTTCCCTCTTTTCTTTTATTTGTGAGTAAAAAGTAAGTGGCAGGGCAATATAAAAATGACGAGGGAAAGCTGGTAGCATCTGACAGTATTTGAGGGCATGTGAGGCTTGATGGCCCCCTCGGAAGTGGGGCAAAGCATACTAGTGCTTGACATGCACGAGCAGTGTGAGAATGCTAGACAGCAACAGATAGGACTAGTTCTAGGAAGTGATAAACACAGAAATAAATTTACTTCAAGTCCAACTGGAAAATGGCCTTTCCAACTTGTGGGAAGTGTCACAGCTTCAACATTTTATTTCAGCTTTGGTATAGAAGGAGAACGGATGCCTGTCAGTAATCAATTCAACCAAAAGTCTCATCATCTGGGAACATGGAGGATCTGGAAACCTGTAGTTTCTGTTCACTGCTAAGACTGAGCAAGAGCTGGGTTGTGACCCTGGCTCTTTAATGTTGCCACACTTCCGAACTATCTAATTCACGTGTGTCTGTCTCCATCATTACTGTTTCCACACATCTGTGCAAAAAGAAATACATGCAGCAAAAGAAAGTGAGAGATTTTCTACATAAACTCATACTTCAGACATTAGGCATTATATTTTAGCTATTCTGCAGTGAGAAGTCTTTTCTGTCTTCATCTTCCCCTGGTTTTAATCAGAAGTTTCATTCTAGACTTGAGAGCCTTTCCCAGGCAAAGTTTTGTTGAACTCAATAATTTCCAATAATCATTTCGTTCAATGCATCAGCTTTTTCCAGTGAAAAAGTCCTCATCACTAAAATCCTGCTCAGCTTCAGCATTCTTGTGTCTCTCTCACGTGTGCTAAAATGATTCTATATCAGAAGAGGAAAATCATTGAACTAATTTGCAAAATTAAGTGCAAACAACTTTTGGCCTATAATTTTAAAGGACTATATTTATAATGGGTGAATAATTTTTGAAATGGGAGGGGAAGCTTGTAGAAAACAACTTAGATTTGGAAGAAACCCCTGGAGCTTCTCACTGGCCAGAAGTTTCTAACTTCTATTCAGTTTACACTGGTATCAACAGATTTCTTCTTGAGCTAAAATATTTTCTCTATATATTTCCCTGTCTCTTTTATCTTCTTTTTTTCACAGTCTTCCACAAAAAGTAGAGAAATCTTTTCTTCCTCTCCATTGTACCCCTCAAATTTTGGTCAGTTTTATCTTTGCTCCCTTTCAGTGCTTCTTTTTTTAATGAATATTTCTTAAGGTCAGTGAACATTTCACTAATACCTGACACTTAAATTTATATATGGAGAGAAATCAAGCAGTGCTAAATTCAATTTTCTATTGACTTCATTCCTTCTGTTGTGCAAGCGTTGGATGGTCAGTTCAGTGCATCAGTCAGTAAAAGTTCCTTAATAGGTGGTTAATGGATATATCTGGAGACTGGAGCACAAGAGTTTCAAGGAATGTGAGCAAAAAAATGTGCTTCCTCGATGCTAAACAGTGAGCTTAATGATGAAAGCCCACCATGTCTGTGCTCTGTGAAGGTCTGTATTCAGAAGCCTGTACTGCCTGTCTGCAAGACCAAAGATGTATTTTTTGTTCATAGTGTGAGGCACTAAAATGTTTTTTAAAAAATGTGGCTCTGCAGCATTACAGTTACCCTGGAATTAGAGAACCTGTCACAGCCAGGATGCGGGAAAGTAGGAGGCAAGTCCAGCTGTCTGCATGGCCAGAGAGCATAAATTGTTACAGAAAGTACAAGCCAGAACAGTGGAGATTTGACACATGTTCAAATCTTCAAAATCTTACTATTTTGCCTTGCTTTGAGCCACATACTGCCATACATCGTGTGCTAACTGCTAACTAGCAAATCTAATCTCATGTCCTTCATATTAATAAATGGTCACATGGAATCGCTTATTCAGCAGCATAAAATATAGCCTATGGAGTTTCCAAATAACCCCGTGTTTTATGCATCAAGTTCATTCTTTCATGCAGTGTAAACTCCTTTTTGGTCACTGGAACCATAGTGTAGAAAAATGTTAACAGTCCCCGTGTTTTCTGCAATTCCCAGTGTTGAGGAATCACATTTCTTTGAGAAGCCTGATGCTTCCAGTTACTTTTGCAACTGTGCTTTCACTCCACAGGCAAATTAATCTGAAGTGGATCTGTGAATCTCTGAAGAAAGGGTAGGAGATGTTTAGGCTTGACAATTTGTTATGTTGTCCCAGTACCAGACCTGGGACTTGACTTAAACAGGCAGATTCTTCCAGTGGTTTTACTTCCCTTTTATTCCTCTAGTGGTCTTCCCTTTTAAAGACTGATTCACGAACTAAATACAGTTCTGGAACTCAACCCTTCTGCTTGTAGATACATATGTTCTGGTTTCTCATGAAAATATGATTTCGTCTTTTGATCCCTATCATTTTGCAGACTTAGGCTGGAGATACTGGGGCTGTGTAGATTCCTGTTTTTCTTGTAACCATTTTGGCAGGCATGTGTCAGTTTGATCGATAATGATGTCTGGATTAGGCAGTCCCAGTGGCAAAAATGGACTCTTCTTAGGCTTATTGCCAGATTTTGAAAGCCGCTATAATGACATTCTGCCAAGCAAGCAAGATCTGAATGCTGATTGAACCCCTTTTAAAAAAGTGCAGACTAATAGGCGTTATTGCGTGAATAATAATTAGCACAATTAAGTGGCTGGCACTTTGCCTGTGAAATTTTCAGAGCACACAATTAAAAAGCTCCACAGAGTTTTGTTGACTATTGTCGAGTATAAAATAATGGAAAGAAGGATTTACCAAGAATGATGCAATCTTGAAGATCATTCATCTATATAGCGTAGGAAAAATTGTTAAGGAAGAAAGTTTCACAGAACATATTTGAAGGCTGGACAATAACTGCAAATCTTGGAATTTACTGCAAATCTTGAAATCCTGTGAATCCTCTGATACAAAGCTTTTTAAAGGAAGATAAAATCTTGCAAATGCAAATTTTGCAGTCCTCAAAGGTTTCCCTCACATTATGAAGCTGGTGTTTGGTTTTTTTTTTTAACCTTAAAGTTCTTGCAGAGTGTAAAGGGGTTAGATTAGGACGCTCAAAAGAGCCAATCACCTTTTGTTCTTCCTGAAGTTTATGGGCTGAAGGACTGATGCACTTTCTAAGTCACTTTTGACTTCACTGAATCATCTCTGAAGAAGGAAGTTAGGTAGAAGCACTGAGAACATTTTTGATCTAGCCAAAAATACAAATGGCCTCTCTAGTTCCAGATATATATTCATGACTAGCTATCAAATAAAGATTATTTTCTTACCAAGTCCTCTAGTTAAGTGTTATTTGACACACGTACAGTTTGATATGAGCTATATATAGCATATATATATACACATATATACATATATATATATTAGCTTAACATCAGCTCAGGCAAAATACTGTTAAAATTTGTGCAGGATTTAACAAGGAATTAATAGATATGGATGGCTTTATAGGAAATAAAGTCTATCAAACAAACCTAACTTTAAAAAATATAAAATGACATGTTACCTTGTAAAAATAAATATAGACTTTTATAAGGCTTTTAGCTTAGATACACATGATCTTCTGGCTGAACTTTAGTACTAAACATTAGTAATGCATGTTATAAGGATTAAAAAGTGGGAAACTGGTGGGTCTCTAAAGGTAGCTGTCAATGAGATTGTCATTTTGAAGGGAGTGGTTTTAACAGGGTGCTTCAGAGATCAGTACTTCCCCCAGCACTATTCAATATTTTCATCAGGGGTTGGGAAGTAAGTATAAAATTGCTGCTGATAAAATTGGCAGGTGACACAAAGATTGGCAAAGTAGTACATAATGATGAAGATGTCAGTCACACCAACTGAACTGAATTGCATAGTAAACTGTGACTTATTCAAACAAACTACATCTTAATATCGGGAAGTACAAAGTGGCGGTTCTAGGAACAAGGCGTGTAGGGATGTATATGCAGGCTAAAAGGCTATGTCATTAATGTGGTGACTCCAAAAATGATTTATGGTTAATTGTACATAACAACTCATATCAAGCTCCCAGTGCAATGTTGTGGTTAAAAGAACTAATGCAATCAGTGGATTGATAAACAGGGAAGCGTTAATGAGAGGTAGGGTGTTTCTACTTTTCTACAAGGCAAGTGATATTTCCTGATTTTCTGATATTTTCTGATTTTCTACAAGGTAAGACTGATATTACACCACTACAGAAATTCACATTGTCCATATTAAACATTTAAGTGGTTTATTAGAAACCTGGAACTGCAACAAAGCTCCAGAAAGCATCTGAATTTTTGAAATAAAGCTTTCCAGGGGGAAACTGGAGGAATTAAACTCCTGAGGTAACCCGTTTACAGAGCATTGATATTTCCATGTGGAGAAAATAATGGGTATCGCAGTGTTCTGAGATGCACTAAAAATGGCATAAGATGAACTTGTGGCTGGTAACTGGAGCGACATGAATGTAAATGAAAAACTGGTCACAATTTTTTTAATAGCATGGACAGTTAACCAGCACAGTAAAATACCAGTTAAAATCATGGCCTCTCCAGCTCTGGTATTTTCCTAATATGAAAACTGAGTGTCTACTGGGGAGACAGATTTAGCCAAGCATGTCACTGGCCCCAGTTCTGAGTTGAAGGGGAAAACTTGCAGAAATTGCGGGACTACATGAACCAGCTCTCCTATTTTGCCTTATGCACCACATAGTTGTGACTTTTAGGAATGTTCTTTCTTTCCGTCTTCCAGCCACTTTAAAGAACTGAGAAGAAATGGAAGGGCACTAGGAGAGAGACATCAGCTATTTACTGCTATCTAGTAGTCCGTTTTCTGACTGATCTTTTTTGTCTTGATGGACATCCAATAATAACTGCATGATGTTAATTGAAAAATACATACAAAATAGTATTCTACTCCACAGCACTTTTGTTACTCTTGAAAACTAAGACCCTCAAAGCAGATATAACTTAAAAGTGAAAAATGGGGTTTACTTTTTTTTTGCTGTTGCTGTTGTAGCTGTGGCTGTAAATCTGCTACTTAGTTTAATGGAAGATCATAAGGAGACCATATGGCTTTCCATGAACTGATTTTGCTTCTGTTTAAAACTTTCAAATTGGCTCAGTCCATGAGAGTAAGTGTCACGCTTTGTTTATATACATAGACATGATTGACTGAAAATATGCTAAAACAAATACTTTTCACCTAGTTTGATTTAATAGATTAGATATACTGAAAAGGTGCTAATTATTTTTTAACATTTCATAGAGGTCTAAATGTCCATTGGAACAGTTTAAACATTGCCTTCTAAAAATAGGTGTTTCTTTTGCTTACACCAGGCAATGACTGATGAGCATATGATAGATGCTGACATCTTAATGGTGGCTACTGTATTTTCTGTAGCAACTGGTTTCTCTGCTGTTGAAGTGGGTTTTTTCAAGAGTGATTCTATCTGGAACCAAAGCCAAGCTTATTAAATTAATTAATGGGGACCCCACTACTTATAATATATATGCAAATTTCCAAAGTGCCTATTTGGTTAATAAATGTGAAAAGAGTTTGCACCCTGTTCTTTACTTTTAGCCTTTGAAGGCATGCCCCCACCTGCAAACAGCTTAGGGGATGGAGAGTCTGGAAAATCAAAAAGATGTCACTGGAATAGTAATAAAAATAATGCAACTGACAGACAATGACAGAGCATTAAATGGCAGATAGTAAGTAGTGAAAAACAAATTTATGCAGAATAAGAAAAGAACATCAAAGGGAGAACCTTTACAAAGTTGAGGCAATGAGTCACTTCACGATGAAAGAGCTAGTTAAAAGTACGAATGCAGTTTATGAAACATTAGCAATCCCCCCACTAAGCTGTAATCAAATCTTGAGTATGCAGTATATGTTTGTAGTGGTAGTGAATAAGAAAATATTCTGAAATCTTTTGACATATACACAAGTCAAAAACATTAAGTAATCTACTTCAGAAAGCTTTAAATTGAAGAACTATGTAAAACCTCCTTGTGCCTTACCTTCATTATATAATGTGCATGTACTAGTCTCATAGGAATTTCAGAAGCTCATCAATATTTGTTAATCTGCAAGTTCCTGATGAAAAGTGGTATTTCAGCACACCTGAAGTAGCAGAAGCATTAAGTACCTCTTAAAAAATTCAAGATTATAATATTTTCCCTCACACAGAGAAATAAGAAAATATTATGAAAACTGTGAAAAAAACCAAAGGCAAGAAAAAATAGCCCTTTGGATCTACTATTAACTTTTCTCTTTTACCTGCCTGTCATAAACCTGGGATAGTTAAAAAAAATAAAAGAGAAAAGAAAAAAGCATAGTGTATTAATCTACATTTGTAATCAATACAAGCAGAAAGTTTAGCCACTTGTGAAATGGAAGAACCTTAATCATCATATACAATCACAAATTAAAGTGAATTGAAACTCAGTCATTAGAGTGAAAAACAAACTCAGGACCAGAAATGTTCAATAGCACATCATGTACAGCTTTCTCCAGAGAAAGTAACGTCCTAGCATGGAAAAAGAAAGGTCGGAGCAATGTTTCACCTCAGCAGGCTGGAAGATGGAAAGACAAAATTGTTGCTAGGAAGGGGTAGAAGACTAAGAATAATAACTCCTGTAAGATTTCAGCTCTAAATTGGCCTAGGGATGAAAAAAGAGATGATGGAAACATAAAGGAAAATGTAAAGCTCGGGGTACTCCCAAGAGATTTAATCATGGCAAATCAAAAATGTGACACTAAACATCATGTCCCAGTTTCATTCCACTTTGCTTTAAACAAGAAAATTAGCCATCTCATTTAAGAAAGGATCCCTCTCCAATCCTGGTGGAAAGGGGGAGGGGAATTTTTCTCAGACGCCTATTTTGGGTAAAATAAATCCTGCTCTTGGGTCTCTATTTCTCTCTATGAACTATAGAGGGAGCTTGAATGATTAGTTTAAGCTTGATGACAGTTAAACTTTTAGACAGCTAAAGCCAGGTGAGATTAATCCTACCCTTTGTTTTCAGCCCATCACCTCCAGCTGCTTGGAGGAAAGAGGAGTATCTGCCTATAGCTATTACAGTGGAGACCAGATCTCGGCTGGCTTACCTGGCTCTAGAAGTGAGAAGCCTAAAAAAGGCTGGCGTCCTCGACACAGCAGACTGAATAATATTATCAAGTGTTCTACTTGGTTTCCATTTTTAAATGTTTGAATCTCATTTTTTCCCATTATTCATCTAGCACTCACCAGAAATATCTGCAAACGTGGGAATGGCTTGTCCTGAAGCTACAAAGCAGCTCTCCTGTATCATTTTCACCTCTCGATTCTGCTTTATGTGGCTCTGTCAGGGAGACTTGCAAAGCTCCCCCTACCCTATAGTAACATTTCAAACTATGCCTAGGGGTATTCTTCACTTTTGAGCAGGGTTTGGCGGTAATAAAGCATTACTCATTTCCCTGCTTGCTTTCTCTGCCCCACAAGAGCAAACATATAGTCAGTGATAGCTCTGCTCAAATGTTACTATATAAAATGAGTGAGCATGGCTTGCATACATTATCTCATCACAGAGAAAGGGAATAATTTGCTTGGGCACTATAAGAATATAAAGTAAAAGCAGAATTTGCTTTTACATGCTTAGTAAAATTTGAAATAAATTACTATTTGTTTGGTTATGATGTTCTCACACTTTTTTAATATAGAAGCTAAATTGTTTCTTTAAATTATCAGAATTTTATATTTGTCCATCTATAAAGGTATATATGCATATAACTCATAAACATGTACTTATATGTGTATAATATGCATACATAAACACACCTATATACCTATAATATCCTCTCTTCAAACATTTTATTCTTACAAGATAATGAACAAAATTCTACAGGGGAGTTATTTATTACCCTAATCCCATGTCTCCCATGAGAAAAGATAGTTAAAAAATCATGGCCATAACATTGTGAACACTGCAATTTCTCCCAATGAGTAAAATTGGAGAACTTTCTCCTTGAGAGCAAAAAGGCAAGCTGATTAAGTCAAAGAGGCGTCATAAACCCCAAGGGAAAACAACGTGCTTTATTTTTGAAGTATTCCCAGCAGAAGTCTGGGAAATCTTACATGTCCTCTCACCATGATCCATCATTATAACTTAGCTGTTTGCAAATCCTCAGCAGGTCATCGTATTTTACACTTGCTAACCATGTAAACACAACTGGGGACTCCTAATTACTGCAGATAATCTCAAAAACTTTCCACTTTCATAAAGCATAAAGAAAAGGCTGGGAATAGACCATTTCCCATGTCATCGTGTTTTGCTCATGTATATTTGTATAGCTGTCACTTTTCTGGATCTCTGACTGCAAGTGTAAAGCATCTTTTTCATACACATATAATAGCTCGTAACAACCTTGGAGATGCTCAGTTCTTGTTCCACGTACAGCAGGTGGGTTTGCTGTGCTTTTCCTAAATTGTTTAATCAAAGTGCTTCATACTGAAGGGTCCATGAATAAATATTGTAAACATCATCAGGGGAAGTGATTTATATTTACTTCAATTTTGCCAGGAGAAAACCTAGATTATCTTGAATTAGCAGCTGAAGTTTCTGTATATTAGAGTTTGTCAAGTATATTAGGGAGAGCATCATATACAAAAACGACAGCAGTTTCTCAGGTCTGGAGGTATGTGCTTCCTAAAACAGAATAAAAAATGTCAATTATTTACTCTTCTGTTTAGGTGAAATTTACACGAGTATGACTTATGACCCTGGCCCTGGAAATACATGTTCAGGGTTGTCTCAAAGTTACCGGCATCACTGAAAACTTGAATTTAGCTGCCCCAGACGAGAGTCTGGAGCCACACCAAAGCAGGCTATTCTTTCGCCAGTGAGGGAGATTGCATGGGCAGACTCAGAGCAAAGATCCCAGGGGAAGCCCCATAGGGCCAGGCTGGGATCTCCAAGCCGGGAGGAAGGATGGGGATGAGGACAGCCACCGCACCCCAGTGGTGGCCTCTGCTGTGTAAGTGCCAGAGCCTTATGGGAGCACTGGCCTGCATGGATCTGGGGGATCCGGGCACGGGGAAAATAAATGGGAGAGTGAGGGGTCATGGCTGTTCTGCCCCCACCTGCCTGCTCTCATAGGCAGCTGCCTTCTTCACCTTTGCCTAAAGTTTGCTTGCTGCTTATCAGATTTTACACACAGAGTGGTCCCTAGATGTGGTTACTATTTATTTATATACTAGGTAGCAGAATCAAGAGTATGGTAATTATCATTTCTTATAAGAATGTTTTAGGGAAACAGATGAATATACATTTATTATACGTACATGCCTTACCAGGGTAATAGTTTAATCCGATCAAACCTGAAGTGTGAAGTATGGTGCGTGTTAGGACAAGAAGGAAGAGTTTACTACCGGGCAGATCAAATCTACTTTATTAGAGTGTTGAATGCATCCTTGTAGGTAGAGCATGGCTCCGCACAGGGGATGGCGATGTCATTCTACAAGTAACTGCACTGCAGAAATCACATTTTTAATGGCAACTATTGGGGTAACAGTCATATTTTAGTTATTCTCAAATTATTTTCATGAGGTTAAGAAAAATTTATATGGAAGCATCTGGTTATCTGACATCTGTGTTTTCACCTAATGAATTTTGTGGCTGGAGAGCTTGTTTTAGAGGTTCTTCCACCCGCTGGACCATTGAACTGTTGCTGGTGATTCCTTAGAACTTACCCCCAGGGGAGGTTACTGTCACACTGACTGTGTTCATTACATACACATAGAAATACATATACATATACATATACATATACATATACATATACATATACATATACATATACATATACATATACATATACATATACATATACATATACATATACATATACATATACATATACATATACGTATACGTACACACCCGTGGACATAAATGAGCATTTGTATGTGTGTGGCTATTTCTGTGTTTAACTAGAAGTGTGAAAAGATCTGTTTTGTTTGTTTTCTTGTTTCTAACAGAGAGAAGAGAAAGGATGGTAGCTTGCATGGAGGAGACAGCATCAGGCTATGGAAGGTGGGGACAGGGAAGGGCAAGAGATCTATTCAACTAATTTTGCTGCTGGATGATTCATAATACGACCTTTTTCAGGGGTGGGTATATAGCATGGAGCACATGCAGCAATCACACACATGCTCAGAGGACACACTGTAAGTTTTACAAGGAGTGTTCATGTTATAATGCATATCGATATTCCAGGCCAGATTCTGCTTTTCAAGTACCTATCTTTCTACAGTGATTCAATACAGCTATTTCTTTGAATGATAGTGGCAGAATAAGAATCTCTACTTCTTCATCTGCCTTTCTTTTCAGCTCGGTAACAGAAACTTCACTGCTAAGGTTTTGCTGTGTTCAAACATGTCTGTGATGAAAAGATTTATATTTGTGTTTAGAAATCCAGAGACATATGGTGAATGAGAGAGCTGGTCAGCAATCAAGAGTGATTGATTCAGGTTTGGTCTATCAATTAAGTGACAGAGCAGTTTTAATCTTTTTTTTTTATTATTTTATTTTAAGCTTGGGACTTCACTGGAATATTATAACTCCTTTAACCGTGCCCATGACAGCTGACTTGTACCCATAAACTTTGGTGCATTGATCTATTAGTTCAGCTCCTTCAATACATCTTCTTTTCCATAAATATGTCTAAGCTGCGACTTTTTTCTAACCTCATCAGAGGTATCCTTATTTGGAGAGATCTAACATGTACAGTGGTATCTGCACACAGAGTCTAATATCTGCTTTGAATAGCCATACATCATTCACAGAAGCAGTATGGCTGTGTGGTAACATACAGTTAAGTGACTTAGAGATGAAGCATTTCCCTACTCACAGTAGAAAGAGGCACTGGTTAATAAGAGTTCCCCTCTTTTTTTCCCAGGGGAAGGGGGATGGGAGGGAGCACTGGAGGAGGTCTAGATTGATGCACCAAAAAAAAAAAAAACAACCCACCCACAAAAAAACACCCAAAGAAAAAAAAAAGAAAGAAAAAGAAAAAGCAAAGCATCTTCCTTGTTCACATTTTTAGCTTATGTCTTTTGGATTCATTCCCTACCTTGTGTCAGTTTTCTGTACTGACAGCAATTCTTGTACACAGTCGCATGGCAAGATTAACTTTAAATCCTCCCCTCCTCCTTCCCCCTCCAGCCCCTGCCTGTCATTGTCTGCTCTTGAGTAAGCAAAGTGAATGTGGTCAGAGCGGTGTGGGACTGTGTTTTTCCATTCTCAAGGGCAGCCACCCTTCTCATCAGCAAATCCATGCTAGCTGCAAGAGCTTCATATATTAAACTGATTTTCAGTGGCGAGGTTAGTTTCTCACTGGTGAAGCACTCAGCATAATAATACTTTACACCTTGTACTTCAGCAGTCCTTTCTAAACACTAATTTAGCCTCACATCCCTCTCTGAGGTAGGTCAGTATTATCCCACCATATGAATGGGGAAGCAGAAGCCCACAGAGGTTAAGTGACCTATCCAGAGTCATGCAAGAAATGAGTAGCAATGCAGAGAACAGAAAACAAAGCCCCCTGGCTCATCGGCTTGCACGGTGCAGTTGGGAAAATTATCAGGTGTTCAAACAAGGTTTGTGGCAAAAGAAAATAGAATAAAAATTAAAAATAAACTCTCTTGGGGGAAAAAGGGACACTTTATGTTCACTGTTTTCAGATGAGGGAACTGAGGTGAGAGAAGAGTTAAGTGATTTGCTTGAGCTCCCATAGGCAATTCTTACCAAACATAGAAATTACGTGCGTAGAGAAGGCAAGAAGAGAGACTGTAATTAAATAAGTGACTTCTCTGATTGTGTTATTAAACACAAAGAAGCAAGAAGACAAAAGGAGCGTAACGCTCTGTGCTGAACTTTTAGAAATCCAAAGTCAGTTGCCATTTTTATTTGATCATAGTTTCTTTGTTTGATTTGACTGTTACTTTACTCATGCATTTTCTTTCACTTGTCCTTTGGTTTTCTTTTGACAGTAGATATTTTAATTATTAAATTCCTTGTTTTCCTTAAGCATGCCAATTCTCTTAATCATTCTGTTTTGTTGCTTCTCTCTTTTTATCTCAGTTCTATTCCTCATCAATACCCAGATTCTGATTTTAAAATGCCTCCTATATTTACTCATATTTTCTGCCTCTCTAACTCTTCATTGTGTATTGATCCTCAGGTCTGGTCTCTGCCATTGGTTGTTGAATTCTGGAGAACCATCCCTCTTCAGTATACTTTAACTTAATTATGATGTTTGTTGTCTCCAGTCTCTCTCTGCCAACTTGGACTGACATTTCTGAAAATTAAAAAAATGGAACTCTGAGATAATGTCTGTACAGAAGACAAACCTTCCATAAAAGGCTATATTCTACTCCTGTTTCTCACAGGAAATCTTAGAAGACTCATGCAAGATTTCTATATTATATTATGCTTATTATATTATACTATATTATATTGTACTATTATCACTTGCTGTTTTATTGTATCTTCTTTTTGACACAAAGCCTGAACTCTGTTCCTAGGAAAATGACATACAACTTCTATAATTAACTATTATGTCTTAATAAAAAATGTTTTGTATGAATCTATGGGTTTTAGCCATTCATCATAATGCATTTTATTTTTGTCCACTTAATGAACAGCTGTTAAGCATTGTCATGAATCTGAAATCACATTCATGCCTTTCCAATTTGGCTAACACTTTGGTTCAATAATATCCCATGACAGTCCTGCAACTGAACTTTTGTTAAATGTAAAAGTATTTCCTTTGTATTGACTCCAAAACTCTCATTGTTTCACTTTTTACTTTTGATACCAGAGAGAAGAAAAAGAGTGCTCATGGTTGGTTTTTTCATATGGATATTTTTTTTTCACTCTTTTCAGTCTTTTCATACGAAGGTCTACTGTCTTAAATGGATTGCCCAGACTTTCTCAATTTCTGCTGAAGTGAGATTTTTCCAAGTCCTTCCATCACTTTCCTACTTAAAAAGAAAGGGGTGAGGGGAGGGGGTAACTATATGCATAATTTTATGAGCATAAGATTGTAATGACAGTACATAAACCAATACTTCCAATAGCAATCACTTTCTTTTCCTTAATGCAACTGAAAAGCTTGTTTGCTTCTTTGATCCTAAGAGAAAACCAAGTGCAGAGCCAAGCCTAGATCTCCAACGTTCCTGTCCTAGTTCTCTACTTAGCTCACTAGGTCATGACTCATATGATAACCAAGATCTGAAAGAGCTAGTCATTAGTTCCAGCTGGTACCTAAATATAACGAACTGTTTTGATGCAAGAGAGTGATGAGTTTATGGCAAATCTGTGGGGTACGTTCACAGCTCCCAAACACAAAAGTACCCATTGACTGCATGTGGAGCATCCCTCAGCTGACTGTTGGCACGCTATGGCTCCCCAGTGATTCCACAGTGGAAGAAATTCAAAGAATTTATCTCTGACCACAGAATTTATGAGGCCATGCAGAAGCTCTTCATGATCGGCAGGGAGCAGGGAAACAATTCAGAGCCTGTTGGGTTTCTTCCTTTCTTTTTGTTTTGTTTGTTCTCTTTTGGGACTTCACATGGGAAGAAGAAAGAGTTGAGAGGGAATTCTGGAAAGTTTTCAGTTCTGGCCTACCTCTGCTTCTACTGAAGTATAGGACTGAATTCCTGCTATCCTCAATGGGAACTGAGGCAACTGCTGACTATTTTATGGTTGTTACAGAGGGCTTTTTTTTTTTTTTTGCATGTTCAGGTATCTTAATGTTCAATCCAGTAGAATTTTTAATAATACATTTTTAAATGTACTTTGTGCTGCTATAAAAAAAGCATTTTGTTCAAGACTAAACTATCATTTTTATGCCAAAGAAGAAAGGTTGTTGTTGCCTACAGGGTGTGAATTCATAGCCAAAGCACACAGGATGTTTGCAGCTATCTTCTTTGGTGGTAGTACTACTTTGCTCCTGTATATTACTTCCATCACAAGATCTCAAACTGTTTCCAAACAATATTTCTCCACCTGTAATCTGTAGAGTATTAATGATCCAAGAAACATTGGAAAGTAGTCCAGAAAAAAACCATTTATCCTCCTTTTCTTTAGTGTATGATTGCAGAAGAGAAATATGTTACAGAATAAATGCTATATACACTCACGCTTGCATACCTGAGCTAGAAAACAAAATGGGGTGAAAAATAAAAATGAGAAAGGGGAACTTCAAGTTTAGTCTTCCTTTTATTTCATTGTGAATGAAAATCACTGCAGCAGCATTAGGCAAGATGGGCCTTGTATCTGATTTTTTTTTTTTTCCTTTCTAAGGAAAGTTTAGTCCAGTGTAGGAATAAAAATATTGAGGAGTGCTTCTTTTAAAGAAATCAGTGTAATTATCCCTATTTTACAGGGGACAATAATGAAATTAAATGAAGAATGAATATTGTTATAAGGACACGAACCTAAACAGAAACTGCTTTCAACATACCTCTTAAATTGAAATGGGAGAGTTTTCACAGTTTAAAACTTGTATTTGAAGCAGTTTCATGAGAATAAACAAGTATGTGTGCATTTCAGGACTATTTCTGCAGTCAGTCACTATGTTTTATAACTTCAGACTCATAATTTATTCCACTTAACCTCAGGCACTGTCACTGCAGGGCTGTATGAGGAGCAGAGCCACCACAGCGTATGGGGTTGCTGCATCTGGCAAGCCTATAGAGGAGAGGTGAGCTTTGTGCCCCCAGGTCCACCCAGTTGCGAGACTGAGCATGTATTTCCAGTAGGTACACACACACATACACCCAATGCATATATACATGCACACACAGCCAGCCACTTGGATCAACCCAGACAGAAAACACAGCACTCATGCAAACACAAACAGGACTGATGTCCTCATCCTGTTCCTCTCTCTGGCTGAGCAGAATGAAAGGCAGTGGAAACTACATATGAATATATACAATATGGTATGCTCCAGCAGAGAGTCCAGTCTCTTCAGTTGCTGGCATCTGGCCATACAAGACCCTGTGTCCACAACCCCACTCCAGTAGCCAGTACAGACCCCCCGTACTCACAGATACACGTACACACAAAGGACCCCTCCAGCAACCGGCCTTAAACACCCAGTTTAACCAGTAGTTGGTCCCCAGATCACTTGGTGTGATCACATGGAAGCCACACACATGGAAACAGGCCCCCCTGGTAGCTGGCTTTGGTGACATACTGCTTTGGACCCTCTATGCCTACTTCTCTACACCAGAGAATCACATATCTTCACTACAGTTCAAGTGTTTCACATCTGCAAATGCTGCTCCTAAATATTTTAATTTCCTCCATATGAGTCACTACATCTTTTACAAAATCCAGAATAAACACAACACACATCACAGAATCAAAAGTCGCATCTGCTTTGGTGCTGTGTTTCTTTTTGATATATCAAGAAGGCGATTTTTTTTTTTCTTCTGAAAGATCAATGGTATGGGGATATGCACCTAAGTATGTTATAGGCTTGGCAAGTCTAAACAGGGAAGTTTTCACACTTCAGTGTTTTATTTGAAATATTCTGTATGGGATGCTAGACAAGTCTGCATGGATTTCAGGAGGACTAGTGTAATCAGTGTTACATTTTATAGTTTTTTTGCTACTTAAGCTCATGTCCTCAGAAAGCTCACATCCACACAAGAAGACACGTGTCTGCTCTCATATAAGAATCCAGTTCATTCTTCTCCTTATCCAACAATATGGGTCAGCAAGTTTGAACCCACTTCCTACATCTGTGAGGAACCACTTGTGCAGGTAGTCCTAGGGAAAAAAATGAATGAGATGCCTTTTGGAGGTAAAAGTTCACCGATTGTTATAAAAAAACCCAATATATTGCTCGATTCAGTCCTAAATCA
This sequence comes from Phalacrocorax carbo, assembly GCF_963921805.1. NCBI lineage: Eukaryota > Metazoa > Chordata > Aves > Suliformes > Phalacrocoracidae > Phalacrocorax > Phalacrocorax carbo. The sequence goes on along the minus strand of NC_087515.1, from coordinate 84,436,468 downwards.
GAAGATGAAATCTAGTGTTATTTTTAGTTTTTAAAATTAATTTTAATTTTTATTCCTTCTCCATTGTCCCTGACTGTCTTTTCATGTTTTTATTGTTTTAATTCAACCATTCTTCTCTCATTTCATTCTTATTTATTTTTATTGTTTCTATTTTCTTGGGGTTTGCTTTCTTTTGACACAGTATTCATCTACCAAATATAATTGTTAAGTATGAATTCAAAAGTGATTGAAATTAAGTCTGTCAAGGCTGCAGGAAATATCTGTGGGATTTGTAATATAGGGTTGAAGGAAACCCACATAATGTAATAAGAAAAATTCTCTGCATCCTGAACCAGAAGTTCATATAAATGCCATCCAGAGCCGTTTCCATCATTATTATATACTTTCTTTTAGCACAGGCCTTGTTTTCATAGTAATGACAGCCTTGTCATTACAGCACAGACCAGGAAACAACAAGGTTTGAATTCCACTGCTTCCTCTCCCATACATCCTCGAACGAGTCACTAAGGCCTATTCTATAATGTGGTCAAGAAGAGTATGGTTACTTTGGTTTGAAAGAATTCAATCTGAAATCCTGCTACTCCATTATCCAGAATTTATGAGCACTTTTGGAAGAAGCCTAAGCTTTCCTATTCTGATTTTCTTGTCTGCAAAACAGAGGTGACGGTGATAAATACATACAGTGAAGGACTGAAAGCTAAACCAGAGTCGTGAAGGCATGCTCAGGTTTGTAGGTAGGTTAAACAGTTGACATATTTTTCTGAACATGAAGGCAATGATATTATGTTCATGTTCAAAGATTTCATTCAAAATCTATATCTTTGCTCAAATGTTTTCTAGATACAAACAACCCTATTTCCTAAAACCACATCTTTTGTCCTTGTCTAAAATAAGGGCATTAGTGATTAATCCCTACTGGTTGATTTCAGAAATTAAAAAGATTTAATCTTCTCAAAACTGCTATAGAAACATTCTGTTTTTATAATGCTGGTATCAATAAATAGTTTGATGCCAATAAACAAATTGTAGGGCAATTTGGTCTCATAATTACCTTTTCTATAGGCAGGAAGTGAAGAAATTTAAACAAACTATATGAACCTTTCCATTAAATGATGGCAGACCCCAGTTCAGTTCTATTATACTGTGTCAGGAGCCCAAGGTTAATTTCTCTCATGGCTTGACCGGAGAAGGTGGACATATTCTGTTCGATGTCAGAAACACAAATTAGCATGACTGCGCACAATCAATAATTTGTGCTAAGAAAAGCTCAAGGCAAGGATAACAAGACTGAAGGTATGTTGGCAGAATGAAGTAGGAATCTTAGCTTGTCAGTTCTCACCGTTCAACTTTTAACATCAGCATAATAAAAACTATAATGAACGTTAACAGAGCATACTGTTTAACTACATACCACAGACTTCAGAGACCAGAAGACGGGAAATATTATAGGTGCAGAGTGAATGAAGAAGGGCTGGATATTGTGTGATCAGGTGCTAAAACACTCATAATTTTGTACACTAAAAACCAGAAATGAGCAAAGGTCAGGCACTTGAGTAATGGGACAAAGTACGCAAAGACAGGTTGCTGTAGACATTTGGAAGAGCTTTACAGGTTGTGTTCTTCATATCATATCCATTAATCACGAGAAATACATGAACTTAACTTGATCAAGTAAGGTCCTTTTCCCTGTATGCTTCTAAAACATGAGTTTTACTTTTTATATCAGTAAACTGAATTCCTGTAAATCCATCTGTACTGTCTCTTGTTCACATTGTCAAGCTCTGCCATCCTTAATTCCTCCCAAGAGATTAGTGATGAAGTGTTTTGCTCTCAGTGGTGAGCCAGAGCATCCAAGCTCATGTCACATGGGCTACAAAATCACGTAGACAGCCTTACACAGCTGCAGGGACTGATGCCAACTTCATCCTCTTTCACGGTAATCTCATTAGGACCTAGCTATGAGAACATACAGCTCAGACATGAGGCATGGAACATGGGTAACTAGACAAGAAAATTACTAAGAATTTATCTTGTTAGATGACACGTCATGCAACTAACGTTAACTTCCACTTGCCTCTACTTTTTTTTAAAGAAGAAAGAAAAGAGAATAATAAGCTTTTTAAAAATGTTAATTGAGATTCCCATGGAAGCAGAGAAGAAATCATTGGACAAATTCAGAGCAAATTTGGCTTTTGAAACCTTGTATTTTATTTTAATTTTGAAGCTTCTTATAGAATGGGATTGATAGGAATTGGATCTGAAGCATTGATGTGTTAGCAACATGCCAGTATACAAGGATCACCTGTGTCTTCTAGACATCTACCTGCAAAACATCAAGTGTTCATAAAAGTCAAGTTAGTTTGGGATTTTCAGGAGTGTTGTGTGGGTTTTTTTCCCCCAGATCATATTCTTTACTAAGAATAAAGGCTAAAGGTTTTGAATGGTTATTTGAACTGTTCCCCAGCATATGTTATCCTTCACTAAAAAGCCACTTGAGAAAGTGGAGAACTGGCAGTGTTATAAAACCAGAATAAACTCACACTAGACCAAACCTTCAGGTAAGTGCCTAAGTCCATTCTTTCTCAAAACAGCACCAAGCAGAAACGTAAAGCTTTTCACATCTTCAACTTAATGGATTTTTAGTCTATGAAAGCTGAACTTAATCTGGTATTTTAAAGAAGGATTTTAATAGTTACTCTGCATCAATTTACAAAAAACCTATGGAGATGCTCCAGGCAACCTTATGTTTTGAAAGAATCAGATTACACAGCTCTGAGGAGACTTTCATTTTGTCTACAAGGTTTTACACAATTCTAAACTTTAAAAGGGCGTCAACATTCATTCTGCTATTATTCACATACTCCCAGTGTTCCTGTCCTTGTGCCCGCATGTCATACCTCCAAAGAGGAACAAGTCAGGAGCTAGCACCATGCCTACAGATACATGTACATGTGCTCTGACATGCTGCAGAGCCCTTAAAAAGTGTAAATACCTGGGACAGACTAGCTTACCTGCTGTGTGTAAATACTAAATAGTGTCAGTAAGATCAGCTTGCTGGAGGGATTTATTCTGTTTTACCAGATCAAGATTGACTAAAAATATCACTTCAATGACTGGAAAAACTAACCTTTCATAGCTAGAATATTTCATAAAGACAAGTGCTTGTTTTGTGTTGCTTTGTGAAAGTCCAAGACCTAGAAAACCATCTGGAAACATTTGTCCAATTATATATATTGATAAATTTAGAGTGAGTTTTTGCTGCCAAATGTTCCTCTTTGACAAAATGTTTCCATAATAACCAACAGAAGAACCTTTTATTCCAGTAAAAACAGTAAATAAACAAAAAGCTCTTGGAAACAAATCCACTCAAATTCTTCTTCCTGGACATGTGAGTCTCACCATATGGGCTTCACCATCCAGATTCTAGTGAGGTGAATTATTTCTTTGAAATAACTCGTAACTGAATAGGCGCAACACAAAAGCTTTAAATAAATAATTAATGGGTACTTTTAAATATAGAAACACATTTATGTTTCTCCTTCAAAAAGGAAAGTGAAGCCATACCTTGTAAAAATCAGAAAGAACATTGCCATGTCTATGAATTAACATTTGTAGGTGAAGATTTAAACATATTTTTAACGAAGTGGAGGAATTCTGAGACTTTCCTTTTGGCATTCCAGCTAACAGATTAATTCAATTACAGTAACCATCCTTAAAAAGTTAACTCCTTCCCATATACCTTGCAGCTTTTTCAAAACCTTTCATGAAAGCTGTTATTTAAATCTGTCCAATTCAAAAAAGAAACTGAGCAATGACCTTTTATGTCATCATGAGATACTGTTACCATGAAGATACTGATCAAAATGATGGTACCCTTTTTCCTCAATAAATATATGACTCTAATTTAGAAGAAAAAGAAAACAACTTCTACCTTTACCAACCCTGAAAACTAAATTCAGTGTGCACACTTTGGGAATATAGTCAGAACCATATTTTTATCACAGTCAAAAAATTATTCAGTTTTAATTCAAATCTTTCAAGGACTTTCAAAGTCCTTAGAAAGACTTATGGAATCAATGACTTTTAGATCATTTTAGAGAAGCAAAATACTACTCTTATTATTAGTGAATTGGCTAATCTAGAATATTAAAATAAAACTTGGAAAGATGTTTCACTTCACGGGGCTTTCCAGAGATAGTAGTATTATTATGTATTTCCACTGAATATTTATTCTGCTTATTTTTAATATTTTATACATGAAAAATTTCATCTTTGGTCAACATACTTCTGACTATATCTGTAGGATCTCCAGTCACCCAAGCTTTTATGTGTATTTATTTCTCTAGAAAATTGGTCTAGAAAGGCACTGGAAGTCTTTGATACATTCCTGGGTAGAATCACAGCCTTATATTTTAAGTGCCTTAAATGCAGTTTTCACTGGAAAATTTCAGTTTAACTGCAATGATTGAAAAAAATGCAACCAAAATGCAACCAGACCTTAGATAAAATTCAAAGTTCTGAGGATGAAATTTGGCCCTTCTCAGGGGTAATGAAGGGAAAAGGTTCATGTTGCCTAATTTCCAGATGTCTAAAAGTCAGTTGTCTGAGTTATTTACTTCATGCTCCCCTTTATAATCAATGGAGAGAAGCAGCTAACTCTAAAGAGCAATTCATCTTCTTCTAAGATAGGAAGGATGAATGCCTTTTAGGTGTGCCTATTTCTCTCTGTTGACTTTGAGGGTAGTCAGGGATGACTGACTCAGAGGAATAACTTTTAGATGTCTAAAGTTAAGTGAGGTGCATCCCACCCAATCTTCCTGTTTCATCTCTTTTTCAAGGACTTAATTGTAATGTCTCCCTTGAACAGAATTTAGCAATTAGGGAGGTGTGTGTGTGTTTGAAATAAGAATGCTCTTGAAACATGCATATTGGTAGATCTTCCCTCTCTTTCTCACACTGTCAAGGTATGGGTTCTTCCCAAATTCACCCTACTACTTCCTTAATGGGCCTGCAATCCCCACAGAGTATTCCTTCCTCATCCAACAGGACAATTAGTGAGCAGGTAAAAAACAGATGCAGGAGTGGGAGATGAAAGGGCTGGACCACACAAAACATCCAGTGTGAATGAGAAAAATTGGGTTTTTTGGTCCTGAAATCTGAGAAGAAACACTGGCTCTTTGAGAGAGGTTGTAAACCTGAGGCATGGAAGACGTCTGCAGGGCCAGACTGAGATGAGTTGTAATGGCTACGTGAGGCAGCCATCTGAGGTTTTTCAGACACATCTGTAGACAAGGTGAGGGAAATTGAAGGGTTCTCTACTTTTTTTCTTCCAGATGTAAATATGTTTCCAAAACAGTTTTTAAAAGAACCCAATAGCTAATGGTAGTAATAGCGCATAATGAATGTTCTAATTATCTTATCCATATTTAAATACTTTACTAATTCTTAAATAGGTATGAAAATGGGAATAAACAATAAACTTCATACTGTTGCAGATATACCATTCATATGTTTATTGAACAATCTGACTTGGCACTAAAACCTGATGGTCTGTTTGTTTTAAATTTGGTGCCTTACAAAAGAAATTGTAATGACATTATTTTGATGCCAAAAGATGGAATTTACAGAATGAAAGTGTATGATTCATTCTTTTTCTTTGCTGTTTTCATAGAAGAAATAATTCCCTATTAATGTTTTCAATAAAATGTAAAATCACTATTATTATAAAGACATTATCATTATGCCAATAGTACTATAAAAGAATCACATCTCTGATACGTATGTTAAATAAGCCCAGTGGGAAAAGAAATGGAGGCCAAATTGCTGCCATATGTCACATGAAATCACCTGGGTGACCTTGTAAGAGTGGTTCAGACCTTGTTCCAGACCCTGTGACTTGCTTAGTAGTAGGGCCGAATTTAGGTATTATTAATATAAGGTTTTAATAAAGTTGCCTGACCACGGTCAATTTGCTCTTTTGAGTCTTTCAAAAAAAATTTCCATAATTACCAAAGCTCATAGGCCCTAGGGCTTAAAAATGACCTCTTGTTTGTTTTCAGTGAAGAACAGTAGAGGCAGGGAATCAATTTAAATCAATATTTTCAGTAGAATTGAATAGAGAATTTACCAGAACACCTTCTCATTCTTGCTTTTTTATATCTAGGGCCCCAAGTGCACTTGTATATATGCAAACCTACCTCCTCATAACTTTAGTGAGAGGTGCCAATTAAATCTAAGCTGGCTGTAGGGAGTCCACCCACACTCTTAATCAACTTGAGGAAAGGTTTTCCACTAACTACAATGATGTCAACACTAGTTCTACATTGCACAAAACTGCTTACCAAGTCCTCAGTTTGACAAAGCACTGAGCAGCTCCCCCCAAAAAAACCCTGAGTGCTTTCTTTTTGTAATTAACACAGCTACAGCATTGCACCTTACCTTTCAGGATTCAGACCAAAAGTCTTAGGTCTGTTAGACACTATGTCTCCAAAATTTATTTAGGGCTGACTGAGACCATTGGAAGGGGAAGTTGGGAAGAGGGGCGGGGAGTGGCAAACAGCTGTCCCAGTCTTCAACATTTCCTGTCCTTAAAGTTGTACTCTTTTATGTTTTCATCCTTTAATGGTTTCCTGCTGCATCCTAAAATAAGTTGTTGTGAATGGTGGAAAAGAAAGTGTTTGGCTAATTGAAGTTATGTCCAACATTTAAAAGTAACCGCCTTATTCAGTACTCAAAAATAACTAACAAATACTCAACTTAATTACTCAGTATTCCAAATGTCCTTTGAATAATGATAGCGCTCTAAGGCCTTGAGTTTAGGCCATTAAAGTGCCCTTTCTGCCCAACTACCCAATGAATGCTTTAGGGAGACTCCTATTTTTACTGATTAGCAAACCTCTATAATCTATTTGAGAATACAAGTGACATCTTTCTTTGACTATCCAGGACCCATGACCTCAGGGAGATGTGCTGTGTCACAAGCTTGACTGATAGAAAGGCAATATTCCTCCTTCAGACTCTAATTGGAACTACTCAGTGCAGCTGAAGAATTGAGCAAATCCTTATTATTCCATTTAATGGCCTTTTTGCATTTACAAATCATTTATCAGAATCATCCCCAAATGAAAAATGATAATAATAGCAAAGATATTTGGCACAATATGTTTGGCTTGTTATCTAAAGGCTTTGTACGGAGGCATCGAAGTACAGGGGATGATGTCATACCCTGGAGCGGGTGCAAAAGGGGAATCATTCTTAATTTCTGGCTGACTTCCCAGGCTTTCTCTTGGTCCTCTTCTACCGGAATCTGTCACAGCGCTTTCTGTCACAGTTGTAAAAGACTTTCGGAGAAACATAAAGTTTTTATGAGAAGAATGATAAAAGAGATGACTTATTCTAGGGCTAGGGGTTAATATTTGCACTTGTGGGCTGACTTTGAGAATTAAAAATAAAAAGGGATTGAGGAAGAAAGTCAGAGTCCTTTATTTCCCCTTGCAATTATTCAGAAGACACAGCAGCAGCTACACAAGCGCTCCCATACAAAATTTAAGATACTGAGCTACCATCATGGGATTCTGAGCATGGTGGGTTTATTGGTGGATAGATTCCACTGCCAATAATTTCCCTTTTAAAATATAAAAAAAAAAAGAAAAGGAAGGAAGGAAGGAAGGAAGGAAGGAAGGAAGGAAGGAAGGAAGGAAGGAAGGAAGGAAGGAAGGAAGGAAGGAAGGAAGGAAGGAAGGAAGGAAGGAAGGAAGGAAGGAAGGAAGGAAGGAAGGAAGGAAGGAAGGAAGGAAGGAAGGAAGGAAGGAAGGAAGGAAGGAAGGAAGACAAATGCTGTGTTTAAAATTACAATGTATTTTAATTCAAAATCAGACAGTGGTGATGAAAGATCTCCTAACCCTCAAAGACACTGGATATACCAGTTCATGCCTTCTGGCTTAACTCACACAGCAGCCTGTACAGAATGACATTCTTTTTTAACAAACAGGACTGTCTCAGAGACAGAATACTTTTCCTCCATGTGTTTGCCCTTTTCGTATAATATTTACTTAGAGCCACCTAATGGGAAATGTCATTGAGGTTTTGAGTATCTTCTGAAGAATGGGAACATTAAGATACTAAAACTGCATGCTGTCAAAAACTATCTTAAGTGGTCTGGTTCATCAAGTAATACAGTAAGTAGAATTGAATTTAGAGGACTTTTTATGTTACAATGAACAAGGAAAGACTTTAATACCTGTGATACACTTGCCTTTCTTTTTGTGTGTGTGTTTTTTTTTTTTTTAGGAAGGACAGTCTCCTAGTTCTTGAAGTTTATTAAAGCTTTAAGCTGTCAGGTTATTACTGTCAGTTTCAAGAAAGGAAAGAGCTACTGATGTAAAATTAATTTATTGAATTGAATTGTTTTGCCCCAGGGGAATAACATCACCATTTAATTTAATTTCCCCATCATATTGTCTCATTTGCAGAGGAAAAAAATAACTTTCCTTTTTAACAGAGCAAAGTGCGTTATGCTGAATGGTGAATTTGTCCTTACAGTTTTCCCTTGTTCTAGATTATCGGTTGTCATAAGAATATTTTAGACTCCCAGTGGCTTCTACTTACTGCCTTTTTTGAAAATACAGAATTGTAAGTTCTCTCAAAGGTCCAGTCCTGAGCTTCTTGGCCAACAGATGTACTTCCATTGACACATTTTGGTTTGGATCAAGCCAAACCAAAGGGGAGGAGAAAATAGAAAACGGAATTTATTAAGTATTAAAAAATACAGCTGGACCACTTACCAGTCAGTCCAGGATGCCTTTGGTATCCCAGGCAACCTGACCTTGTTCATCTGTAGTTAAATTAGCAGGCCCAGGTGGGAGATTGCTGCTGAATAGTTCAGTGGGATGGGATTTATTTATCACAATTTTAGAGCTACTCTGTCAAAATAATACATTGCCAGGTCCAACCTCAATGGAGGTAGAGGGCTTGTAGTTACAACCTTTCTGCCACCTGTTTGGTCAAAGTACTGTCACACATTTTAGGCAGTTAAATTGTATGCATTTCCTCAGAAGACATAAAATTGTTACTGTCTTTGCTTGAGAAAGAAAATGTTTTGAATTTCAGTTAACAGTCCCTATGAGGAGTAAAACTGTTGAAATATTTTAGGGCAGATTTTGGTTGAGCAACTTCTTAACATTGTTCCAGTCTTCTCAGTTCCTTCCTTCTTTCTGACAGTATCACTTGCAGAGGTTATTAAAAGCACAACACAATGGCTGTGACTTATTACAACCTCTTCAGCAGTCAAAATTCTCAAAGAAAGGAAAATGCAACAGAATGGGAGGCTTGCAATATAATCCTGTGTACACTGTGAACCTGACACATTTTGTTATAAAAGTTGATATTCTTGGTTTGGTACCTGACCCACACCAAACTCAAAGCTAGAAGTGACAGTTGTCAGAAGATCTTTTACCATAGATCCAAAGGACAGAACAGATTTAGGTATCTGCTGCAGCATGCTGCATGTCTGCAGAGGGTTACAATAAAGTTAAGGTGAAGCACCAAGAGCCAAGGTAAATTAATCAAGCCTTAACACTTGAACTTTAAGAGAATTAAATCATGGTACAGTCAAAAGCTAACATATCTACTTAGAAGACTAATTGTTGTACTGACTTTGTGTGCCTAATAGCTGCAGATTCACAGGTACCCGTCAGACAACTCGCTGGCCTGTGAACACGTGCAGTGGGACAGGAAAGGGTCACTGTGCTCTGAAATGTTCCTTCCCATATGCTCTTAAACTAGAGTTTAGACAGGAGGAGAGATAAACTAAGGGGAGTTAAGACCTGGGAGATATCCTTGTGTCGGTCAGGGAAGCTGAGAGCAAACACAGGAGTCCCTTTGGGAGTCTGGTTCCCCGTAACAAAGGCAACCGTGCTACCTTTCAGTGACGGCGATAACAAGCAGAGGTTGACCTCTCTCTGAAAAGTGACTGCCAAAGGAAAGATCTCTCTTCCGGAAAAAAGATGCTTAAGAAATCTTCAGGGCAAAACAGAGAATGAGCCTTTGCCATTTAAGTTGCTCCTCTTTGTTAGCTCTCTGTTTTGGTTATTTCGAGTAACAAGCACAAAGGCAGTGATTACAGTCTGACAATATAATCATTCTTTTTTTTAAATCAATGCCTTTTTTGAGAAGTTTTGGGTCCGTTGTTGAGTTGTGGGGTTTTTTTAACAACCAACCTTTGGTGTTTTTTAATGGTAGAACTGGAGTCCAGGTACTGAGCCAGTCATAAACTCTATTTGAGTTTATTAGAAATCATCAAAATTTTCTCCAGGTTTATCTTCCCCCATCACATGAATAGGAACTATTACCAATGAACCTCTTCATTTCTTCAAGCTGTTTATTTGTTGTTAATAATGCTCTACCATATACCAAAGCAAATTAGACTCCTACAAGGCCCCTCAAGAGGAGCAGCATCAGGGGCTAGCACTCCCACTGCAGTGGGGGAAGGTGCTGTGCATGGCTGAGACCTTGGCTGTTCAGTTCGACATGGAGTAGCCCTGACCACCTGTGTGTGGAAAGACAGCTTTGCCCTACCCAGCATTAATGGACCTGTCATCAGGGGTCTTCAGAGGTAAAAGCTTGCCAATAACATCTTCAGAAGCACGTAAATAAACTGCTGGTCAATTTTTGGTCAGTGTCTAAGGAAAAAACTAAAGGATCAGAATCTGTGGGTTGGCATTATATATATTTGATTTGGTTGAACACAGAAAAGGTGCATGTCGTGCCCAACAGCAGGGTATAGCTTATTGCACAGTTTATGTCACTCTTATCTTCAGGGAGGACAAGAAGGAGGACCCAGGGAACCACAGGCCAGTCACCTCAGTCCTGGAGAAGGTGATGCAGCAACTAATTCCAGAAATCATTTTGATGCACATGAGGACAAGAAGATGATTGGGAGTAGTCAGCATAGATTTACAAAGAGGAAATCATACCTGACAGACTTGATAGCCTTTTACAATTAGTTGGCTGGCTTAGTGGATTAGGAAAGAGCAAATTATATTGTCTGTTTTGACTTCAGCAAGGCTTTTGACGCTGTCTCCCATAACATCCTCACAGGCAAACTGATGAAATGTGATCTAGATAAGGGGACAGTGAGACAGATTGAAAGCTGGCTGAATGGCTGGGCTCAGAGGCTTCTGATCAGCACCACGAGGTCCAGATGGAGATCAGTTGCTAGAATTTGTCAATTCCAAGAGCTGATACCAGGCCAATACGTATTAAAATCCTCATTAATGACTGAGGTGATGGGACAGAGTGTACCCTCAGCAAGTTTGCAGATGATACAAAACTGTGAGGACCGGTTGATACACTGGATGGGTGTGCTGCCATTCAGAAGGACTTGGACAGGCTGGAGAAGTGGGCTGACAAAAGTCTCATGAAGTTCAACAGAGGAAAACACAAAGTCCTGCCCCTGAGGAGGGGTCATATCAATGCAGCTTTGCAGAAAAGGACTTGGAGGTCCTTGTGGACAACAAGTTGAACATGATCCAGCAATGCACTCTTGCAGAAAAGAGGGCCAACAACCTCATAGGCTGCAGTATTGTCAGCAGGTCAAGGGCAGTGATCTTTCCCGTCTACTCAATGCTGGTGAGGCACATCAGGAGCACTGGGTCCAGGTCTGGCTCCTCAGTACAAGGGAGACAGGGACATACTGCAGCATATCCAGAGAAGGGCCACAGAAGTATTGAAGGGACAGGAGCATATACAGGACAGGCTGAGAAAGCTGGACTTATTCAGCACAGAGAAAGGAAGGCTCAGGGGGATCTGATCAATATGTATAAAGATCTGATGAAACAATGTAAGAAGACAATGCCAGACCCTCCTCCATGGTATCCAGTGACAGAGAGAGTCAGTGGGCACAAATTGAACGACAGAAAACATGCATTTAAACAAAAATACATATACATATATTGTGAGGGTGACTGAGCACAGAAACAGGTTGCGCAGAGAGGCTGCAGAGTCTCCATCCTTAGAGATATTCAAAACCTGACCAGACACAGCTCTGGGCAACCTAGTCTAGATGACACTGCTTTGAGCAGGGAGGTCAGCAAGAGATCTCCAAAGTCTCTTCCCATCTCAGCCAGTTTATTGTTATTCTCTCACAGATGCCTAATTTGTCTTTATCAATTTGAATTTCTTAAGCTTATAAGTAAATGTAACTGATAAGACATATATGGCTGTCTCTCAAGTGATATTGATAACCAGTATTAATTACAGAGTTTGTTTCATTCCTTGGTCCCCCCTGTTGCAGTCTGAAACATCTCTAATGCGTACTAAAAGCAATGGCAGGTATTGAACAGCTCCTGTCAGTGTGAAAATACAACTATCACCACTGACAAGGTTTCCCAAGAGCCTTTGGCTATATACATACTTCTTGTATAACATTCTGTCTGCCCTCTCATGGATGGCGGATGCTTCTTCTGTTAGGAGCTATCCTTTGTACACACATCGGCAACTTGTGTCCATGGAAGCATCCATTGTGTCTAAGTGGTTTGAATACAGAGCATGCTTGAAGAAGTAAGAGTATAGTGAAGAGAAATTGGTGCAGTTTCTATTCAGCAATAAAGCAAAGCTCTGTCACCTGTACTGCAAAGTAAACTTTTCAACAAAGTAAAAAGAGGACCTTCAAAGCGGTTATTAGCATCTGAAATAGGAAGGAGCAAAGCTCTGGAGCACTACAACTGAAAGTATCTCCTAGAAACGTACTTTAGGAGAAAAAAATCTGAATCCTGAACTTGTAAATACCAAAGCTCAATATTTAACACAATGGGGGAGAAAAAAAAGCTAATACAACATATTTTTAAAAGTTAAGCTGAAAATTTTAGAGGGATAGATGGTGGGAGTTCATACCCATTTGGAGACGGCAGGGAAAATTATCTCCAAAAGTACTGCGGAGCTAGTTACTGGTTATTGCTGAAATGAAATGACTCTTAAGCAGCTCTAAGAGCTTCAGTTAAAATTTTCATTGTGTTTAAATGGACAGCTAAAGCGTCTGAGAAATTGGGTTCAAGTAAATGGAGAGGTTCCCAGCTGCGTTCACCGGCAGATCACCAGCGTCAGGAAAAAGGGAAAGATTACCATTTGTACATCGCATTAAATTGCATAATGTCAAATTGTCCTGATCTTATCCCAAAAGAAGGATGTTGAAGAGAGCCAGAGTGGGGCTTTTATCATGGCATCTAGTTTAAGGACTAAAGATATGATTCATACTGAACAGGAAGGTGGGGGAAAGGTAATGCATTATGCATTTAATATGGAGGTTGCTAGCCCACTGAGGTGATGTTAGTCATATACATTAATAAAATTATGCATGCACCTTGCCCAGTTGTGTGGAGTGAAATTTCTTTTAGAAATATTATCAGATAAGATTGCATGATGCAAGGTAAACTTCTGTAAAGGCTTTGGTTTGCACAGGAAAAGAGCTCTCCATTCCACAGGATGGAGTCCTGCTCATTGGCGGGGTTGTCATTGAAATTGCTATTTAATTTTTGTATACTGATTTATTTTTCAGCCAAGGTGGAGGTACCCATGCTTTCAGTAGAGATCCTTTCTTTTATTTTGCACTAATCTAAATAAATAAATGCAACTGATTTCTGTGGAGTTGATTTAAAACTAACAGGGATGTTGGTCTACCTCACTATATGAGAGAGAACATTTGCTTAGCTAAAGGAGCAGCTGGATTATATAGGAAGAAATTATAGCTGTAAAGATCCAGATAAAATTTAAATTGTTTTCTCTTGGTCTGTTATTCTTGGTCTTCTCTTTCCCTCCTGGAAGAATGGCCAGATGGTCTTGGTAGCACTAGTTTAGCACTGTAATGTAACCAGTAAGGTTTCCTCTGCTGTGTCCCCATTTCTCTAATTCACTAATCAGTGAGGATAAAATGCTATGATTAAACTATTTTCATCTCATCTCTAAAGAAAAGAATTGTCAGTGTACTGAGCTGGAAGTATCCTATATTTCTGTAATGGAAAATACGAATAATGTATCTCAAGTTTTTTTTTTTTTCTTTCCCCTGTTAAAACTTACATGTACTTTTGAATCAGGCAGACTGAACTGAACCATTTCTGTTTCTCAGGCAAAATCAGTTTTATCTGTCTACTTACTAAACAAAGCAAAGAATATGCTGGACTTTTTCTGCTTCCTTGTCTGGGGAGCAAAGTACAGCACAGATATAGTCAGCAAGGCACCCCAGTAGGTCTAATTTGCTCACTTCATTGCAACAGAGCCAAGCAGTGATATTCACCTTATTCAGAACTAGTACGGATACCAAATCAAAACAGCAGTGTTGCCTTGGATCTCCACTTTTTCTAGCTCTGCATCCCTCCGCACAGCTGTTAGAGGGATAAGCACATAAGAAAAGGGATAGTTGAAGGACTGGGAAGCAATCATTTGCTCAGCTTACACTCCCACTTGCAGATGCAACACATTTGCAAATAGTTATTTCAATTAAGGACAGCTTTAGCTTTATAAGCCTGGAGTGCTCTCATGCTAAACCCAGCATGGGATACACACAACAGTACTCCACCCTAACAAGACATGAACCTGCAAAGCACCTTGGCATGCTTGTGGGTCTAAAGTTTCACTCATAACAGTCTTGTATGGCCAAAATTAGGCTAAGTCTTTCTAATATTGCTGAATTTATATATAAATCTGTGTGAGTTTATGTGTGAGTGTCTGTGTGTATGTTCAGAGAAAATACTATAATGACAGTAAATCTGCTCTCTCAGGCAGGATAATCTTGGGGATTTTTAAAAATTTTCCAGCTTGTGTCTTGTAATTATTATCAAACAGTTGAGGAGCCAGTAGTTCCCAATGGTGGGGTTTGTGCGCATTTGACAGCAACAGCTTCCATTTTTACTGAGAGATTAACAAAGAATTCCTTCCAGAGTCTGGGGCTGCCATTGCACCTTGGCAAATATTAAATCACAGAAAAGCTAATGTGCAATAGCCACCTTCATTGTGTCAAATGTTTTTCACATATTTTTCCCTTTATTCAAAAGCATTATTATTTCAGTACCTAGGGCATTAAATTACCGTATTAATTCTTTTCTTAATTTGTATATATTTGATATAGTATCTATTTTTAATTATCAGGAGTCTTATTTAATTTTGACTTCATTAAAAATTACATATGGAATTGTACACATACTCATCCCTTCTACATGTGAGACGATGCAATATCCTGTTAGCTGGAAATAGTCAATTAAAATGTTCAGTGCATAAACACAAAAATGTTTTCTCTTATCAAAGATAATACAGAGGAAGGATGGTCTTGTGGTTAAAATGTTCAGTGCATAAATACAAAACACTGCTTCTAGACAGATATAATAGAGAAACCTTATGATTAAACAGAGGGAGGTAAGCCATCGCAACTGCATTCCTGGCTCTGCTAGAAACTTCTGATACGGCTTGTGGCAAGTTACGTGTAGAAGACTTTCAAGCAGAGGTGATACTGGTGTCATGCTGGGAACATGAGTGCTATTATTTTCTAGAAACAGCAGAATATGAGGAGATTTTCCACACGGCTCTGTTGGATTTCTGAGCGTTCGTTGCTGTTTTGGTGCTGTTGTCACCCGTATGGTGGTTCAGGGGCCTTTGGGAAGGTAGCAGGAAGTCCCCTGTTGATAGACGTATGTATTCCTCCACATTGCTTAGGACCTCTGAGTGCTGAGGGAGCTGGGCTTAGTCTTTTTGGTCCTTGAGATAAAAAAGAACTTCTATCAATAGTTGCTTAGCTAATGGATTCACACAACAATAATTTGCTATTGCCCTGCACTGTTGACTGCAGTAAACCTGCTATCTCCTCTTGCTCCCTGAGGAGCCCTTGCATTCCACATACACGTGTATGCAGCTTTCCCTTAGGTCCCAACACACCCGCCAGGTACTTCAGCACCCTCCCTTTTCCCCGGCAAGAGGCAGCATGTACCACTCTTGGATCCCAAATTTGTGGGGTAGAAGGCCACATGGGACAGTAACCACAGAGCAGCAGTCCCTCCTGCTTCCCTGCTCCTGATTTGCACAGGACTCATAGGAATTTAAAATCTTTTAGAGTTACTGGGGGCAATGCAGAGGCAAACAGACACACACAGAGTATCTTTTTTTCCACTTTCTAGCCACACATTGAATTGCATTTACTTCACGTGCTGCTTGTCTGCAATTAATTGTATAGATCTTCCAAATACGAATGCAGGTGTCTCCAGGGCTGAACTCTCCCTCACTTGGTTCCAGTTCATGTGAAGTAAGAATAAATAAAGGAATAAAAGATTAAACAGAGGACTTGGGGGCTCTTCTGTTTCTTACCGTAAGAATTTAGGAAGAGCATAAGCAACGGAGCGGTCAAAGTGGTTTTTTTTCTCTTGTAGAAGTCACCTTTAAATTTTTAGGAAAATGTGTAGGCAAAAGAGTACCTTCAGGTCAGCTTAACCACCTCTAATCCCAAGCAAAAGTTTCAGATAGTAATCTTGTATTGACATGGCTCAGTCAAACTTCAGGCACCCCAAATCCTTTAGTGGATCTAGTGATAGGTTCCAGCCGCTGGCTCTTGGCTATCCATGGTGCTGTGGCAACGTTGTACCTGGGCTGGTCTCACCCCAAAGTGAAACTGATGGTGTTAGGCAAATACAATAGGCTTCTTCATGGAGAGGGACCTGGCGTCAGGCTGCCTGCAGATTCATGCGCTGCTTATTGTATATTTTGATTTAGCTTAACCTTTTTTTAAGTACAATGATTTGAGAGTTACTTTTGGTAAAAATGAACCTGAGTGTCCAGAGAAGAAAACTGTATATTTTAGTTATTTCTTCTAAACTGTTTTTATGTAATTGGTTATCATCATTCGGGGATGCACAGACATGTAGGACAAGACCTCAGAAATGCATATGCAGGTCCTCCCCTCTCTCCCAGTGTGACTGCTTTTGCTAGGTGTGAGAGAAATTGTAAAAAAAGGAAAGTACATTAGGAAAATCATAGAATCATAGAACCATAGAATCATAGAATGGTTTGGGTTGGAAGGGACCTTTAGAGGTCATCTAGTAAAACCCCCCTGCAGTGAGCAGGGACATCCTCAACTAGATCAGGTTGCTCAGAGCCCCGTCCAACCTGACCTTGAACATTTCTAGGGATGGGGCCTTCACAGCCTCTCTGGGAAACCTGTGCCAGTGTTTCACCACCCTCATTGTAAATTTTTTTTCCATATATCAGGTCTAAATCTACCCTCCTTTAGTTTAAAACCGTTACCCCTTGTCTTGTCACAACAGGCCTTGCTAAAGAGATTGTCACCATCCTTTGGGGGCAAAAAATGATTGCAATAGCACATTCTGACATCACCAATGAGAATGTAGACTTCATAAAAACCAGCAAAACTCCACAGCATCGCAGCTGGATGATCATGAAACAGTACCAGGGGACAGACATAGGTACGTTAAGGTGACTTCGGGTTTGTGATCTGTGTACCAGAAGGAAAAGTAATGAGAAATAAGTGACTTTTTTCAGGGAAGTGGAAACTTACTGAATAACATTTGAGAGGACCAAAACAGTTCAAGAATTTACATTGAATTCAAAGAGTGATTTTGCCAAAAGAAAAAAATGCTTTTCCATATATTAATTTTTTTCAGAACTGCTGAAAGATTTCATCTTTTTCATAGCAATATGTTTCAGCTACTCCTTTTGGAATAGCGTTTGTCATTTCAAAGTTGACCTTAAAAAAAGGAAAAGAAAAAAAAAAAGACAAAGGACTTAGAAACTGAATAACAAGTCAAAATATTGAATTTTAGAACAGATGACATTTTTGGGCAAATCCCAAATTACTCTTTTATTTCCCCAAAGGTAATCAGGTTTGGTTTGTTCAAACTAATTGGTTTTTTCCTTCTGCTTTTTGCCAGTTTCATAAAGAATTTTTTTTTTCAGCTTTATTGTGGACCTTTTTGACAAGAGAGAAAGGGATTTTCAAAATTTGCTTTGATGGGGAATAAAGATCTGAATCTGGTATGCTAACTGTCACATTCATTCCTCTGCCTTAAGACTAACCAAAAGCTTTAAAAGTTGCCAATTTATAATTGTGAAAGTGTCCTTAGCTATTGTTGCCATTTATTTAGGATAAAGCTAGTTAGTTTTTCATATTGATCAAGAATATGTTATATAGGCTGGAAATTCAACATCTGCTTTTTAAATGTGTTCATCCTTCTAACCCTTCCCATGATACTAATTAAAATTATGATAGGAAATACTGCATGTCTGCATAGGCAGATTAAGACACGTTGAACACACTTTTTCCTAATCATTGAGTGTGCTTTGTAATAAAACCAAATCCTTAGCAATTCTTATAACCTCGCTATGGGCGGGCAGAAACATTGCAAAAGACCGGTGTTAGGGATCTCTTTCCAGAAGAACAGTTTCTTTCCATTCTGCATGCATAGAGTTTTATCCCTAAAGCAATGTTTTCCCTATATATTATATACTCTACCTTATAAGCTGTACCTCATGGTCTGTCCCTGGGTTAATGGCATTGCCTGCTGACGATTAACTTTGAAAACATTTTGGAGAAGATGCTTGTATTTAGGAGTACCTGAGTGCAAAAACATCTCTGTTAGCTACATTGCAGCTAATACGTAAATGCGCTTCAAGGTTAATTGCTCTGATTACTGCATTAACCAGAAACATGAGAATTTTCTTACATTAAAGCAAACTATTATATACTTGTTCCCTTCTTATCTCCACGGCCCAAATACTCTATCATCTGTCACAGAAATTTACAAAGATTTAGCAAGTTCTCTCGAAGGTATAATTGGTTTTTATTTTATACGCGTTATTGCAAAGAGCTTGCCATGCACAACAAATATCATAGCGTAGTCAACAAAGACTCATAGAGTAGTCAACAAAGAATGTCTTAAGCTGATAAAAGTACAAGAAATTCCTTGCTAATACTGGAACTGTCGTTTTGTCAGTTTGATGGATCTAAACTTCAGATCTAACGCTAACAAAATGCGTATTTAGTTGCTTTTTCATACAATCCTATGGATTCTTTCACAATATTGAAACCTCAGTAAACAAAAAAGTACTGCTAAAATTCATTCTATTCATTAAGACACAAAAAATTCCACATAGTAAATTGTGTTCCTTGTGCAGTATTAATCTACATTTATCAACAACTGAGCTGTGCTGAGTGAGGAGGCTGTTTGAAGCGTGAGCTGGATGAAGAAGGTATTCTTTTCAGAGAGTAGCTGTGTTTCATGTAACAGTTCCTTTGGTATTAATTTGCTTTTTCTTTTCCTTACCAGGGCATTTTAGTGCCTTTAGCATATTTCAAATTTCAGCACTACAGAAGAGCTACAAATTTTGTTTGATACAGTAGCATTTTTTTGAGAAAAATACAAACTTCCTGATTCAAGTCTGAGGCTGAAAAAAAGAAGCAGAGGTCCTTGTGTTAAAGACACTGTTATCCTGATAACACAGGATATCATTCCCTAGAGCACAAGCTGAAGTCTTGTATCCAGTTAGATATAGCTTTAACAAAAATAAAAACCAAAAAAAAAACCAAACCCAAAAACAACCAACCAAAATAAAACCTACAAAAAAAAACCCAAACGCTTAAATAGAAAGGTAAAATTCTCTTAGAGGACCTGGCTGAAGTGAATGCCTTAAATCTCTTTTTTCTCTACATTCACAACTCCCACCACTGCTAGTCAATGAAGACCACTAAAACTGAACACAGCCATCCATGTGGCAAAACTCTGCTTCTAACTGACAGGAGAAGAAACTGAATACAGAGGTTGAAGGAAGTGCCTGTGAAGCATCTTGCTTTCCAAGATTTCTGTTTACAACCACTCAGTGACCTTAAGGATAGGCACTAGATCCTCCAAGCCTTCCTATTTGTAAAATAAGGTGTTGTGGTTTAGCCACAATCGGCAATTAAACACCACACAGCCGCTTGCTCACTCGCCCCACCCCAGTGGGATAGGATAGAGGATCCGAGGAACAAAAGTAAGGAAACTCGTGGGTTGAGATAAGAACAGTTTAATAATTAAAATAAAATAGTAAACAGTAATTATAATAATAATGATGATGGTGATAATATAATAATAATAGTAAATGGAAAAGAGACTAGTGAGAGAGAAAAATAAAACCTGGGGAAAGAGAAAAAAAAAACACAAGTGACGCAACCACTCATCACCCAGTGACCAACGCTGCCAGTCCCTGAGCTGCCATCGCTGCTTCCCCCAGCCAGCTCCCCCCAGTTAATACACTGGGCATAATGTCATATGATGTGGAATATCCCTTTGGCCAGTTTGGAGCAGCTGTCTTGGCTGTGCCTCCTCCCCTCCCAGCTTCTTGTGCACCTGGCAGAGCGTGGGAAGCTGGAAAAGTCCTTGACTAGTACAAGCACTGCCCAGCAACAACTAAAATACCTGTGTGTTATCAACATTTTTTTCATACTAAGTCCAAACCACAGCACTATACCAGCTACAGTGAAGAAAATTAACTCTATCCCAGCCAAAATCATGACACAAGGGCATACTTTCTGTACCTCAGAGGCTTACCACAGTATCTGAGATTTTTTATGAGATGCCACAAAGTTGTATTACTATCTTCATGTCATTATAGTGGAGGTAACTATCTTGTGTGAGATGACCCAATAACAACATTGTGGGCTGCTTATAAATATTGGCCAATGACTAACTAGGTTCTCCAGGAACCAACAAAGGTTATTCATCTGTTTCTAACTTAAACATTAAGTCTCACTCCATCAATGTCTGTCATTATCAGGGAAGAATATCAAAGACAGGCAGAAAATAATGGGCTGTACTCTATGGCTTGACAACAGGTTAAGCAGTAGTAATGGATAAACCTAAAAAAATCAGCATTATTCATTGCTTTAAAGAAATCTTAACATTCAGAAATGAAATCTTGAATATGCTGGAGTTAGGGACGAATCTTTTAGAGACTACAGAGAAGCAGGCGCTCCTTTAAGCAAATGGTCTCTTTGACTGGCAAATTGAGGGTAGAAACTTATGAGAAGATTTTTCAGTTTATCAGCCCTTGCCTTGTGTGTTGTTTTCCAGGCAGTGGCATACTCCCAAAAAACAGGCCAGGAATGGACATGCCACGAAACTCAGGGTGATGAAATCTGCTCAATTTGTGCTGGAGAAGCAACAGAAGTCTGAGACTTCAGAAACAATGAGCAGAATGGGCATAGAGAGACAGTTACTCTATGTGAGATGAAGATGACAAGCAATCCTGGGTGAGGAAGTGACATAGAAAAAAGAGAGTAACTGCAAGGAGCAAAAGAATTGAGATCACTTCCCTTTTCTTTAGCTCTGAAGGGTTGGAGCATCAATAAAAAATATGCAAATCTGAGCTAGATTGACTTATCTTTCTGTGTTTGTGATATAGCTGAATAGCCTCCGATAAGTGAGGAATATTTGGCTTATGTTAGGATAGGTAGCTAGAAAGCTTCTGTGTCAGCATCTCCTGAACCAAGGAGACCCTCCTACATATGGTGTAGCCTGCTTTGATTATTTCCTGATTCTGCCTAGTTTAGACTAAGGAAATAGTTTGTGTGCAAGGTCATGTAACACTTCAGTGACTGGCTACAGAGAAAGAAATGGAAAAGCTTAGTTTAAACCTAGGATCTGCCACACAGAAATTAAATTTAAGAACAGTGAAATGCAGATAGGTGAAAGCTGATGAAAGTGAGAGAAAAGGTGACATGGAGCTCCCTTTCTGGTGTCTGTAAGAGATTACAAAATAGCATTTAAACAAGTTGCTTAACCTGTCCTAGAGGTATTAATGGGATATTTAGAATGTTTTAGGAATCTCTTGTGATTGTGTTTATGTAAAACTTTGCGGGAATGATTTTAAACTTAAACTTCAAAATTTTTCTTTCCTTCCCCTTTGAAAAAGCAGGTGCAGATTTAAGAAAAAAGCCTAAATGAACAACTGAAGTGAAGAGATCAATACTAAGGAATCCAATTAAATTTCCCTCACTGGGGGGTTGCTCCAAATCTCATTGAAGTCAACAGAAAGATTCCCACTGACTTCGGTGGAGTTTTGATGAGACCCAGGGGACACAACCAGAGAGGGCCCCATCAGTGTTTTGCTGACTTAGAGCCCTTCCTCTGAGTCACCTTCTTCTTTTTTTTTTTTTTTTTTCCCCAAGAGAATCTATTTTTTTCTTTCTCAGGCTTGCACTTTGGTTCTGCAGCAAGTCTCTGTGCCCTGAACCTCTTCCAGTGATTAAAATCTCCTCAAATCTTCTCAGGAGCGCTGGGCAAACAGTGCAAAAAGGTTTCTTAATCACATTCCCCGTTTCTCATGCATCCTGGTCTGTTCTAGCCCCAAACAAGATTCCCATGTTTATGCAAAATATTAGCTGGCTTTATTTTTATTAAGGGCATGCTTTATTAATCTTAATAAATCAGTCTGTCGCTTGCTTTCTGACTGCCTCTCAAGTAAAACGGGGATTGACTGTGCGGTAACACTGTTTATGTCATGCCTGAATAGTTTAAGGTGAGGCTTTGAGTAGTTTTATTGCTTTTGTTTATATAGGTAAACCCAATCTGCACGTTTGAAATGATTGATGAAGTGCAGTCCCACTTGGAGTGTTTGTCATCATTCATGTGCTGAAGTGACATTTCTTTATGTATTTTGGCATAAACATATGCAACTACTGGCAAAGCATTTGACCCTGGAGTCTGACTATTTGTCATTCTAATCTTTTTTTTTTCTACCCCAAAGTCAGGCAAGTTACTGTATATTCTATCCGCATTCATGTTGCTAATTATTCAAGAGACAGTAAAACAGTCCTGTGGCTGGAATTGCCTAAGTTGCTGAATGTGCATTCTTCTTTTCACAAGTTAGGTACTTTGCTGCAATATAAATAAAGTTGGGATGTGTGTAAATGTCAAGAGCAACAGCCATATTGAGCTACAGTAGCTTTTCAGTAAAACCTGAAGCCTATGCTTTGTCAACAGAATAAGGCAAAACACTATTCATGGAATTTAGCAAATCAAATGTGAGCAGAGATTAAGTAAAATACATTAAATATATCTTGGAATATAATTTTCCAATAACACAGTTACAATGAAAAGCAAGTAACCAATAATTCACATTATGTGGACAGAGATAAATGGATGGTGCCTTAACCTCCAGGCTCAGGGCTCAGACTGTGTGTTGTCTTGTTGGAAAACAGCTGATTATTTATTGGGGAAAATGTCAGAAAAAAAATTAAACTGTAAAGTAATTTTCCCTGGAAAGCAATCACATGCCATTTATAAAATATATCAACTTTTTTTAACCAAGAGTCATAAAAATGTGATACCTCCTCAAAACTTACTCATCTAAATAACAATTCTGAATATTGCATATGTGTCTACAGTAACTGAGATAGATTTAGATATTTGGATATAGAAAGCAAATGATGAATGTGATTGATAGAAAATCAGCCCCAATCCTTAGATCAAAGAATATGTGTCCTGAAATGATGTATTTGAATGTCTTTCATTCTAAACTTGGATAATACTTTCTAAATTTGCAGTAACATGATATGAAATTATCTTTTTAAAAAGTGACATAAATATGACTTTTGCTGGTTTTCCCCCAAATATACACACATTTATATTAAAAGAAGGACCATAGAGATTCTTCAGAAATACAGTGTACTGATGAAAGTGTAAGTCTTGGTTTTAACTGTTTACCTAGGAGGACAGAAGTCAAAGGGAAGCTAGGCAGGCTACTCAGCTGCTCATAAGATGACACAAGATATCTATGCGTAGCTGAGTCCATAACTAGGGGATGGTTAGCTCTAGAGTGGCTGGGGAGCTCTCTAGTTTCCACACACAGGATGGGCTAAGGGTCAGTTCACTTGCCCGCATATAAATATCTCAAGATCCTTAAGATCTCCAGCAGTCTCCAGCTGCAAGAGAGCTGTAGTCCATCAGTGCAAGGATCAGCCACAGGGCACATGGTGTGTCTGCTGCTCCTGAACAAATGTCTCAGACACCATAAGACATCTCAATGGTACTATGTACCCATGTGTGTGCAGCTCAGTTAAGTCACCAATATATGTAAGAGAAGTTCAGATGCCTAGGACACATGGAAATAGAGATACATACAGTCACCTACCTATAATATGTTAGAGTTTAACTCAGACACTGAAATGTGAGCATTTGGTGCCTTTTGAAACATCCTAGTGTCTTTCCCTTGGCCTTCAGATGGTGCTGCAGAAAGTTGCAGATATGCCTTCAGATTTGTTAGCCCTATATAAATGCCTCGGGTTCCACTGGATGTGTTAAAAGGTACTAAAAAGATATTTGGATTTAGTCTTGAACCAAATTCCATGCTTTCACAGGAAGAATATCCACCAAGGTAAGCTACCTTTTCTATGCACCTTTCAATTAATATTAGGCCATGAATTCAGATTTTATGTAATATATAGGGTAGTAATAAAATGTCTGTTACAAAGGTAACGTAATATATACTATTGGCAGCAATACGTGTACACAAGACTTCTGCATAAAACCATATTATTTAAGGTATTTATTTCTGATCTTTTCCAGAAGTTTATGAAAGACAGAAAACCTAAGTATTTAGAGCTTCATCCGTTCTCCATGCTCTGAGACTAATAACCATGGCCATCTGCATTTCCCTTCCCTTCTCCTCTTCTCTTTTATCTGTAAAGATAGCTTTATATAGTTTTTTCTTATTACACTTGTCAAGGACTTTGATTTCCTCATAGTTTCCTCTATTAAAATTTTACTACATTTCACTCACAGTGTTAAATAGAATCTATTTCGAGCATTTTTTGAGTACAAAAAAAAACAGACAGAGGTTACTATCATGTTCACAGAAATAGTTTTATTCTCCTTCTCCCCCTCAAAATAACCCTGGCATAAAAAGGGAGAAAAGATGAGAAATGATTTGGATTTTTTCATGGGGAATACTTGCCCTTTCAATGACGATACATTTCTTTGTACTTTTTGTTATAGGAAATGACATATAGTTGGAAAAATCTCTGAGAAAAGCTTCTCATTATCAAATCATTGTATGCAGTAAATGTATCATGGCACTGCTAAAACCCATGATACAAACTAACCATTTTTGTAAAGGAAGATTAGCAAACAATATGCTGCAGGTGCACTGTTGTCTTACCCGGGTTTGTTTTTTTTTTCTGGAATAGACCTCACGTAAATGACGCATCAAAATATTTGTGGGCTGAGGAGGAAAGAGGGGGTTACTTGTCAGGCTTGTCTCTATTTCTGTCTGGCTTTTTTCTCAAGTTTGACTCCTGGGCTGTCGCTGTTTTGGAATATGTGATAATATGTTGCATTAGATATGCAACAAGTCATGTGTAAAGCAAATACAGTACCACTTTAAGTGAATGTCTCTCTTGATAAAAGAATGTATTCCAATTACATTAATCCATTAATGGTTCATTTCCTCAGATAATTGGCTACTTACGTGCATCTTAATTTGCATCCACTAAATACATAGCCTAGAGTTACCAGTATCTATGTTAAGGCTAATGATTTCATCCTAGGTTAGCACTTCCAAGCTAGGACCAGTTAAAACAACATAACTTCAATGAAAATATTCACAAAAAAAAAAAAAAATTTGTTCATTGATTGATTTCCTGCCTTCCATTTACAGCTTATAGCTAATTCTGCAGGCTTTTGAATTCCTCTTTAAGAACAGTATGTAAAGAAAAGGCAATGTCTCATTTGGCTATTGCATTAAAAGCACAACCCTAAATTATAATTTGTCATTACTATTTTCTGTTGGTGAATAAATGTTGAAACTAATGAATATCACTGTTTAGTCATTTAGAAACCAAATTTTGTACCTGTTACTAGGGAAAATTGTAATTTTTCAGCAAGATATTAGATTTCTTCAATTCTGAGAAAAATCTCTCACACTCACTCTTTCACAAATATATGGTCTGGTATATTAGAAATAAATTCCAGGACTCACCATTCAGAAATTGTGGTAAAGTCTGAACTCAGTCTCCAAGTTTTGACTTATTTATAGTTTTCAAAATTTGGTTCATATCTGTCTATCAATTGCTGATCACAACACATAGATGCACTAATAATTACGGATTGATTATCCTTTGATAGAAGCTTCAAAACATCTGAATAAATAAAGAGGGGGGGAAAATCCCTTATTTTGCAATGCAAGAATCCACAAATTTCCTCCCCGTCTCTCTTCCCCTTTTTTCCTCATTTCATTTACACCTTTATTTTGTTTTATTTTTCACCCTTTTGACAAGGCTGTCAACTGTCCCAAATATTGATCAAGCCTCCTGAAATTTTGGCAATGTCCTTCTCCTGAAGTTCCATGGGTGTCTCAGTGTCCAGAATCCCAGAGGTGCTATCCTCCATCTTTTAAAAGTGCAACAAAAAGATCAGGGTGTGTTTGTCTTTCTCACATTGAGTTATACACTATGGCTTGAATGTGGGATTGAGCCTTCCCTGTTAAAACTGAAAAATTAATTTATTTTTTTTTAAAAGCATGTTTTCTGCAGAATATTTTAGTATCTGGGCCCTGTTCATTTGCTTGTTTAAAACAAACAAACAAACAAACAAACAAACCAAGCCCCAGAGTGTTTCAGCTCGTAGTGAACTTCAGGGAAGAAATTAAAACAAGTCCTGTGACTGGTATGGTGGAGGCCATCAAATCGGGTAATCACAGTCACCCCCTCTGGCTTTAGAAATCTGTGGAGCGCCAAGCGCTCCAGTGTGTAGTAGCCTCTTGTAGGAGTTCAGATTCAATGGCTGCTTCTTGTTTCAGGCACCAACTCACTTCTGAAGAATGAAAGGTCTACCAAGTCATACTTTCTGCTGTGAGACAAAGAAAAGAGATGCAGCATTTGATCTCAAAATTTCTGCCTGCCCAGAAAAATGGAACTGCTGATGACAATTGAATCTCTCTTCCTGAGTATATAATGTTTTCCTTGCACAGTTACATGAACCTAATAACCATATCAATCAGGGTTCTTGAAAGTGAAGCGATATATTCTACTGAAGTGCATGAGGAGATGTTGAGGTTAAGAATGTGTTTGAATTTCTGGATGGATGACAAGGTTGTTTTTGTTTCAAAGTTAACTGGGAATATGAGGAAGCTGAGAAATACTAGGCAAAGTATACTCGAAGAAGGAACTGAAGTTTGCAAAGAGAAGGAAAAATTGCTCACATGGAAGACCTTATGTTTCAAGTGCTCCTGGGTTTACACATACATAGATAAGTCTATGTAGATTTGAGCAAAAGTGGCATGAGTGCAGCAATTGCACTCTTTTGGTATATTCAGAATTAAAAATGCAGCAATGGCAGCAATGCTGTGAAGTTTCAGTATGTTCCCAAGCTAGAGGCATAGCTCTGATACTTCATTCCCTCAAAATCAGCAAAAACCCTGCACTCCTGGAAGAAAAGAGCCTGAAAGACGGAAACAGCTAGGAAAACAGGTAGAGAATGCCAAATCAATGTCCAATCCTTGGCTTCATAGGGGCTTACAATGACTCTTGGATAATAAAAAGAAATTTCAGCCAAAAAATAAATCAAATGTAACCTTTGGCCTCAAGTTCTTCAAACTAACCCTGTGACTACTTGAGACGTTGCTATTTCATGCTCCTGATTTTCCCTTCGTTGCTAATATAGAGCTACGCTTTGTTCTTCTGGATTTTTAGCTTCTTTGGTGAATTTGCTTTTCCCATTCAAATTGCCTGAACAGAGGGGATCACTCTCCTTGCAGATTTTATTTAATGGCTCTAAAATGAATATGCAGTCAGTCTCAGCTCTCTTCAGGGTAAGGCTTCACAAGAATGTAAAACATTTTGAGACATAATAATAGAAGCATTCAGGGTTCAGTCTCCAAACTTTCAAACCAACATGTTGCCCAAGTATTAAAGTTACTAAACTGCTCAAGTTATTTGCAGCTCACACTGCCTCAATGCCCACCTGCAGTGATTCTCAAAAGTATCTCCCTAAGAACAGATGTTACTTCAATATAAAACTGCAGCGAGAAGAGGATCACTTTGCTTTCACAGTCTTGCAAAGTAGAAAGAACGGTAAGTTGCTCTCCTTTACTAAAGTGTGTTCCCTTTTGTGTTGTTGCTTAGATAACAGCTACCGATACACTGACAGGAAGCATTTATCATTTAACCTTCAGAAAAGAGTGTGGAAATTCACCATCGATGGCTCTTCCTGAAATGATAGGTGAGAAACTGTGCAGAGGTGTTTTTTAGGACTTGTTAGCCCAAGGATGAATAAAAAGGATTGACAATACGGCCAAAGTTGAGAATACGAAATCCTGAAAGCTGTTTTGCATTAAATGTCACAAGCAAAAAGAAGCAAAAGCCAGTACCTAATTTGGAAGATGAACACCTGGAGAAGAACGAGACACTGAAAATCAAGTTTCAGGCAGTTACACAGAGCAGAGCAACTGAAACAGAAAATTTTCTGTGTTGTCACTTCTGCTGCGACATGCCAGGAAACTCATCTCCCTGATCTTTCAGAAAAATATGTATTTGGACTGTTTCACAGTTCCTTTCTGGGGTAAGAAACTGTGTTTGCTTTCTGTGGAAACCTGGTGTTGCTCTGGATTTCACAGTGACACAGAGAGTTGAGGAACAGTTTGGGCAAAGACAGACAGATGTGGGCAGAGGGAAGTGCTTCCAGATGTGGCAGTATAAACAAGGACTGAGACAGTCTTGGACTCACCATGGCCCTGGTTTAACACTGGGAAATGATAAATCAGATTCAAGTATCTGCTTCGAGAGAGTAATCCTTTTTCCTCAACCATGAGGTTATTGGGTACATTCCTTTAGGTTTTCATCAAAAGCTCCAGACATGAGCTTATCTTAATATAGAAGGAGAAACTTTCACATGCGTCAAAAATATTTGTGGAATGGTAAGTCTTTCCATTGTAGCTTCAAATGAGATCCCTGTATTAGAAGATTTTAGGCTTTCTTCATAATAAACCAAGTGCAAAATGAATAATCTGATTTGTTTATATAAAGGTCTATAATAGTGTTTGATATCATTAAAAATAAGAACAAACAGTCCAGCACTTTGTATCTGTTCACAGGCTGCATTCCTTGCCAACCTTTTCCAGTTACTAATCTGAACAGAGCTGATATCTTCATATGGTGGTCAGTGGCTATGTCTGCATTAGTAAGTAATTTAGCACAACAGGAGTAGATCGGTAGGCCAAAGCTGGTGATGATGAGGTCCTTACACCTGTTACACACATTTCAGGAGTTTTACTTCACACAGGATTTAATCTTATCCCCTGGACTGAACATCCCAACCATGCATATAGTTTAATGCTGTTCAGAGAAGCAGCCACTGGTGTTTCTGTTAGTGACTGCATCACACTTCATGTACAACTGAACTCTCCAAAAGGAATCCAGCCCATTCATCAAAATTCTCTGTGAAGTAAAGTTAGTGGAGATATTCAGGAGTTTTATTTCAAAACAAGAATACTGCTCAAACAAAAACATTAATGCAGACACAACCTGCATGATACAACCACCATGCTGCCAGAAAGCTACAACCTAGTTGCCATTACTGAAACTTGGTGGGATGAATCCCGTGACTGCAGTGCAGCTACTTATGGCTACAGGCTGTTCAGAAGGGACAGGTGAGGAAGGAGGGGCAGAGGCATTTCCCTTTACATCAAGAAATGGACTAGAGTGTGAAGAGCTGCCTCTGAAGAATAGCCATGAGCAGGTTGAAAGCTTATGGGTAACGATCAGAGATGGAGGCAACAAAGGGAACCTCGTGGCTGGTGTCCACTACAGGCCGCCCAATCAAGGGGATCCTACTGAAGAAACCTTCTTACTCCAGCTACAGGCGGCATCGTGCTCGCAGGCTCTCGTCCTGCTGGGGGACTTCAGCCACCCCGACATCTGCTGTAAAAATAACATGGCAAGATATGGGCAACCCAAGAGACTCTTGGGGCTACCTTCTTAAGTCAGGTAATAGCCCTACCAAAGAGGATGTGATACTGGACCTGTTAGTCAACAACGCAAGTGTGCTAATCGGTGACGTCAAGATTGGAAGCAGCCTGGGCTGCAGTGATCATGCACTGGTGGAGTTTGCAGTCCTGAGGGATATGGGTCAGGCAAAGAGTATGGGTCAGGACCCTGAATTTTAGAAAAGCAAACTTCCAGCTGTTCAAGGAGTTGTTCTGTTCCCAGGACCCCCTGGGAAACTGCCCTCAGGGACAAGGGAGCAGAACAGAGCTGGCAGATCTTTAAGGACACTTTCCACAGAGTGCAAGAGCTCTTGATCCCCAGGTGTAAGAAATCAGGAAAGGAAGGCAAGAGACCAGCATGGCTGGGTTGGGACCTGCTGGTCAAACTAAAGGGCAGGAAGTAAATGTGCAGGCAGTAGAAGCAGGGACATGTGTCCTGGGAAGAGTATTGGGGCACTGCCTGCTTGTGTAGGAGGAGGTCAGGAAGGCCAAGGTGCAGCTGGGGCTGAACTTGGTAAGGGATGCAAAGAATAATAAGGGCTTCTACAGGTATGTCAGCCAGAAAAGGAAGGTCAAAGAAAGTGTATCCCCCACGATGAACACAACTGGCAAACTGGTAACAACAGACAAGAAGAAGGCTGAGGTACTCAGGAACTTCTTTGTCTTAGGCTTCACTGGCAGCCTCTCTTCCCATACCTCTCGAGTGGATGGACCACAGGACAGGGACTGGGGCAGCAAAGTCCCTCCAACTGTAAGCGGTCAGGTTCATGACCACCTGAGGAAGCTGAACATACCTAAGTCTGTGGGACCTGATGAGATGCACCCCAGAGTCCTGAAGGAATTTGCTAAATGTAGTTTCTAAGCCATGCTCCATGATCTTTGAAAAGTCATGGCAGTCAGGTGAAGTCCCTGGGAACTAGAAAAAGGAAAACAATGCACCCATTTTTAAAAAGGGTAGAAAGGAGGACCCTGGGAACTACCAACCTGTCAGCCTCACCTCTGTGTCCGGGAAGGTCAATGAACAGATCCTCTTAGAAGCTATGCTAAGGCACATGGAGGACAGGGACATGATTCAAGCAGACAGCATGGTTTCACCAAGGGCAAGTGCTGCCTGACCAACCTAATAGCCTTCTATGATGGAGTGACTACATCAGTGGACAAGGGAAGAGCAACAGATGTCATCTATCTGGGCTTCTGTAAGGCCTTTGACACGGTCCCCCCCAGCATCCAAACTGGGGTGATACGGATTTGATGGGTGGATTGTTTGGTGGGTGAGGAATTGATTAGATGGCTGCATCCAGAGGATAGTGGTCAATGGCTCAATGTCCAGATGGAGAATGGTGAAAACTGGCATTCCTCAAGGGTCCGTACTAGGATCAGTACTTCATTAATAGTATAGACAATGGGCTTGCATGCACCCTTAGCAAGTTTGCAGATGACACCAAGCTGAGTGGTGGGTGCAGCTGACATGCCTGAGGGACGGGATGCCATCCAGAGGGACCTGGATAAGCTCAAGAAATGGGCCCATGTGAATGGCAAAGTGCAAGGGACTGCACATGGGTCAGGGCAACCCCCGGTTTCAATACAGGCTGGGCCATAAAGGGGTTGAGAGCAGTCCTGCGCAGAAGGACTTGGGGTTACTGGTGGATGACAAGCAGAACATGAGCCAACAACATGTGCTTACAGACCAGAAGGTCAATTTTAGCCTGGGCTGCATCAAAAGAAGCGTGGCCAGCAGGTCAAGAGAGGTGATTCTGCCCCTCTGCTCTGCTCCGGTGAGACCCCACCAGGAGTACTGCGTCCAGCTCTGGAGTCCTCAACACAGAAAGGACATGGAACTGTTGGAGCAGGTCCAGAGGAGGGCCGCAAAAATGATCAGAGAGATGGAGCATCTCTCCTATTAGGAACAGCTGAGAGAGTTTGGGTCGTTCAGTCTGGAGAAGAGAAGGCTGTGGAGAGACCTTATTGCAGCCTTTCAGTACTTAAAGGGGCTCTATAAGAAAGATAAGGACAAACTTTTTAGCAAGGCCTTTTGCGATAGGACAAGGGGTGATGGTTTTAAACTAAAAGAGGGTAGATTTAGACTAGGTATAAGGAATAAATTTTTTACACTGAGGGTGGTGAAACACTGGAACAGGTTGCCCAGAGAGGTGATAGATGCCCCATCCCTAGAAACATTCAAGGTCAGGTTGGACGGAGCTCTGAGCAACCTGATCTAGCTGAAGATGTTCCTGCTGATTGCAGGGAGATTGGACTTGATGACCTTTAAAGGTCCCTTCCAACCTAAACTATTCTATGATTCTATGACTTTATGGAGAAGCTGGATATTTGCGAATGTGAGTGTGAATCTTGAATTAAACATTAGCACTGAACACAGTTCAAAACTTCCTGTATTTGAAAGTGTACATAAGGAATTAGAGTGTATTTTTAAAACTTTAAAGAAGCAACAAAATGCTCCAGCACACTGCATACAAAGTGTTTCTTGGAAATTAATAAAATATTTGGCAAGTGTCAAAAAACTAATGAAAATTTCCCTGTGTTATCTAACCCATTTTGAGCGAAAATTTACAATATTTCTGAAGGGTTTTTTTCCATTCTATGACTGGGGTTAAGAGGACCCTGGCTTTTCATAACATTTTTGCCTAAGGTTGAGTATGACCTTTGTGTGTTTTGAGATCGGTTCACTTTTAAAAAGCACCCAAAAGTTCAAATGTATGTTTGGAACTCCAGAAACCCCACTCCAAACCGCATACTTCTCTTTCTTTCCCATCCAAACAAGCCCATGACTTTTGCTTCTCCTCCAGCAGTCCAAAATTAAAGTACATCTTGTGCCATTTTTTGAGAGATTGTGTAGGCTGATTACCTTACCAGCTCAGCAAGAGATGGGTGGATTACCTTTTCATCCTAATTCTTTTTGGTAAGTCTGACACCACCTTTCTCTGGACCCTCCTTTCTCTCCTCTAACACATATCTGCATGTTGGCCTTTTCTTCTTAGCATGCCCATAATTACTCCTCTGGGTCTCACTATCATTCCTTTCAGCCTTTCAAGTGGCCTAGGACACAATATGGTTTGCTAGTTACCTTTTCATACAAGGATGTAGAAAGAAATGTCTAAAAATTTCAAATTAGAAAAACTAACCTGATCTAAAACAAACTTTAATGTTGTCCAAAGTGTTTAGAGAATAGAAGGCAAATAGTCTGATCCTTTCCAGACACAGAACTGAAGTCCATTAAAATCCCTTCTAGCACAATGCTACAACATTTGAGTGGTTCAGAAAATTTTCTGTTTAAATCCTCCTTTGCCAAAAGAATCCAGCCCATGCACATCCACCCTCACACACCCATTAGAAGATATGAATGTAGCTTAAGCAGTACCTTAGGGTATGAAAACCATTTTTTTCAGAGTATGGCACTACCATAGTTTCCTTTAGTGATCTAATAGCAATCAGTTGAACTGCTTAGGAGATGGACTTCTGTGTTGCTGGGAGAAGGGTGTGCAGTCTCTGTCTGTGGAAGTTTTCAAGACCTGACAGGACACACCCTGAGCAATGTGGTCTGTTCTTGGAGCCTACCCTGCCGTGAGCAAGAGGTGGGACTAAAGACCTCCTGAGGTACCTTCCAACCTTAATTATCCTGTGAGTTAATACCTACCATTCTTCTTTGCTTCTTATAATCTCAATTCCTTCTGCTTTTCTAAACTTCTGAATACTACTTCTTTATTAAGAAAAAAAAAAGAAAGAATAAAAGCAACCAAACTTGCATGTCTTTCTAGAGCTTCCATTGTCACAGAGAGGTAGCACAGGGTTAATTCACCTTCATTTAAAATGGTGTGAACACTCTAGAGCACCAAAGTCCCACATGTGGAGGAGCTGGACACTTCTGCTGTGTGATACCCCTAACCCAATCTGTATGCCAAAACACCAGCCCTCATTTTCCCCACAAGGTTTTTCTCCACTTACAGCAAAGACTCTAGCTCATTTCATTCCCCCCATAGCACCAAGTAACTAACTCTGTGCTCCCAAACTCAGCCCTCCTTGGTGGAGCTCTACTGTCTTAACTCGAGGTGGGCATCCCTCCTGGGTTACTGCAGCTGGTGCTGTGAGCAAAGCAAGGAAGGGAGAAGGGAAAACCCTGCAGCCCAAGGCAGCAAGTTACCACTGACCACCTGCCTGGAAGGTACTGTCACTGCTAGGTGAGAACTGCCTGTGTGAAGACTTCTACCCCACAGCTCAGAGAACACAGAGGTTTTGGAAACTTCTAATTAATACTCTTTTTTTAACCCATGACCATAATCCTCAGTAAATACCTTCTGCATTAATGTTTGGTTTTATTTATATATTCTATTTCATAAGAGCAATAGAAGACTCTAAGACAGTGCATTTCTCAAGGCACACTATTTTTTCAATTGTATCTTTCAAGACCTGGTAGTCACTTGGCCAAGGTTTTCTCTAATTGCCACAACACGATGCTCTGTGGCTCAGTTAAATGGTACATTAGAGAATGACTAAACTGTAGTGATAAATACTGCTCACGGCAGCATTATTGCCTTGAACTGAGGTGGCCTGGCTCTTTTGAGGAAGATGTGTATATGTACATGTTGGTGCAGTGAGCCCTGAGACTTACTGCAGCGTATTGCCCTGCCAGGTTGCATGGCCTGAAATTGAAACCCACCTATTGTTGGATTGTTTCAAACGAATTTGAGGTAAGTGGAAAGCTGCTGCTAAAGATGTTCGTTTTGTTCTGCTCTGTGTAAATTTCTTGTGATATTATCCTTGTTCAAATACCCCATCTGGGCTACAGCTAATGGAGAAATAAAAGGAACTTTCCTTGGCTTTTTGATTGGTCTTCCTGGTTTTCATTCATGGATATCTTTATGATTCTCCTGTATTCATTCTTCAAGGTTGTCTCCACAATTATGACACGTTATTGAGGCAATTCAAAATAATATATAGACTTTTTAGCATTTCCTCTCTACTGATGGCTTCCTTGTCCTTTCTCTTTCTTTTTTTTTTTCTGATGATGAAACGCAGTTAAAAGCAGGCAGTGCTTATTCAGTTTTGTTCATGTTGTCTGACTTACCATCTCAGTATCATTCTTGATTTAGCGAAGAATAGAATGCAAGGCTGTTTATGAATATTTCTTTTCACAGTACACAAAAAGGAACAAATATCATACCAGCAAAAGCACAGGCTAAGGTACAGAAGAAGGCTGGGTTTCTTTTTTCCTCCCCATTCTTATGACACAGAAGGAACCAGCTCAGCTGGGTGTCACTCATCACAAGACTCTAGTTTGATTTCTGCAGGTGGCAGAGGTAAAAGGCTTAGCTATCCAGGGCCTGGGGATTCAAAGGAAGAAATTGGTCAGAATTTCTTTCACTTCATCAAATTCTAATGGGGAATGAGTAAAATGTTATCAGACTTATTTGGTATCTGATTCTTTCTGTCATTCTTTTGCAACCTAGAGTATTAAACAGGAAAACACTGACCAAAATGTACAGGCTGAAAAGCTTCATGTTGACCACCTATATGCTTACTAGGGATGCTTATGACCTGAAAATCCTACTTTATTTTACAAAACTGTAGGATGTTCATCACCTCTGAAGATGCCCTCATTGCTCATACATGGATCTAGATGATAATTTTAAGGGACTGTTAAATCTCTTCTCTAGAATAACAAGAAACTTGACTTACAAATAAGATCGAGAGAGGCAGAATTAAAATAGCACCTTAAAGGTAAATATTTCTAATTCCCATGAGGCACAATTTTACAGTTCTGGAATTCTAACAAATATATACAATGTTTTCTGAAAGTAATAAAATGGAAGACATGGTAAAGGAAAAACAAAATAATTGTGAACCATCTACCTTAGAAGCTGAAAAGTAAGAATATCACCTGTGATCTGGAAAACTAAGGGGAATGAAACTGATTTTCTAATTATTATCTTTGCAAATATCTTAATGAAATATAAATAAATATGCAAGGAATTCTGCAACAAATATACTAAATTAATGCAAAGGAACAATACCTGAAAGATGTTATTTCTCCAATAAACAGCACATGTCAGTAAATGAGGATTAACTGATATGCCTTGTATCTTACTCTTTATGAGTATCATTGCAATTTCAATATCCAGTTTCAATTCATATACTACAAGTCAGCTGAATTCTTTATTTTCTAATGAAGCATGATTAACCATTACCTAACATTCAGACTGAATTCTTGAAACACATTCTCTCTCAAATGGAAATAATGAAACAGAAGACTAAGACAAACAGGAAGCAAGTGGTTATGAAACTTTTAGAAACATCTGTGTTAAAAATAAATTTTTCTGATTCTTGGTTGTCTTATAAAAAGAGGAAAAAGTTGAAAACTGTATAGGAATTGATAAGGAGCGTAACTGTTTAGCAGAGTGAAAGGCTCAAATCTATTTTATTATTCACCTCTCTATGATTAGACCCAGGCTTCTGGGGTGGAAGTGCAACAACTTAAGAGTGACTCCTAGCACCCTTAGAATGAAAACCAGGACTTTTGCCTCTCTTTCTTTCTATATTAGCTCCTGGAAAACCTTCAGAGTTGTATGTAACTCAGTACACCCTGGCATTATAAGACACCCCCAAATCCCAAAAGGCAAAGAAGTAATGTACATTAATTCAACCATATTTTTTGGTAAGGTCTCAGACAGGAGACCACGAGCAAATCTGGTCTGGCATGCCTCAAGATGTAGCACAACCAGAAATAACACCAATATCTGACAGCATTTTAAGTGTTTATGAGAGTATTAGTAGGTCTACATAATGACATTAGGCACTGCAGGTGCTACTTGAAATCCACTTTTAGCATAGTTATTAAGGTGTTTCAAAGCATCTGTAAATCTGTGTTATGCTGATATTGATTCTTAATTCTAAAGTTTATTTAGGAAAGGAGGATGTGGGGAAGTGAACCTGTAAGATACTCTTTCTAAGGTGATTAGGGCTGGTTGTTTCCCTTTGTAGAAGCTGCTATTTCACAGAATATTGATCAGCTGGAACTAGACAAAGCAGAACTGACAACTAAATAATATGTATGGATTTAATATATATTAAAATATATAGGCACAGTATGTGGACTAGGTAGAAACCAAAAGCAGCCATCGAGCTTCTACAGAAACTTGAATCATCATTCAGCTGCATATCTTTGCTTTCGTAACCCTAACACCCTCTGATAGTTTACAGCATGGTTTACAGCTGCATTTTCAATGCCATGCTAGGTACTCACACCTATTTTTGATTTGTATGACCGAAACATGTATAACTATGAGCATGCATGTTAAATGTCAGGCCATAATTCTCTTCCTCAGTCTTTTTATTTGTATCATCAACAAATATTATTTCCTTATATAACTCACAACCATTTTATAAACCTTAGCAAAATGCTGAATGCAAAAACCTTAGCAAACCACCAAAAAGATAAAAATCACCACAAATTTTAACCCTGCACCAATTGCAAGTGTGAAATGTATACACTCTGTAAAAATAAATAAATAAATAAATAAATATTCCTGAAATATATATCCGTGTACAACTACACACAAAAATAATGGCTTTGTTTAATAATAGGCTTGTTCTTTTCCCAAATTCTTTGCTCACTGGTGATTCACCTAACATCCTTGCAAAACTGCCCCCCAGTACATTCTAAAAATCAGTGACTACAATAACGAAGAATTGAATTAGTGGAGGAAAAGGTTTATCTTTTAATTTTGCAGGAAAAGTATCATAATGAAATCTGAATATTTTCTACTTCTCAGATTTTGTTAACCCAACAATGCTGAAGCATTTTAAAAAAAGAACACTTTTTCTGATTTAACAGTGTACTTTTATTGGCTACCAAAGAGCTATTCCTGATTTATACCAGAGAGATCAAAATCAGACCCAGTTCCTCTATAATATTCTTCCTAACATATCCTGTATGGAGGAAAATCTAAGAAGTAAGATTACGAGGATTTATTCACGCATATTTGGCAGCCTTTTTGTATTTATTGGTCTAGCAGATATCATTTGAATTTGGTGCCTTTTTGCTAAAGAGTCAAATAAGTTATTTGCTGTATGAATAAGTATTTGATAGCAGATCAGACAAAGATAAGGCGTGAGGTATGAGTTTGCAGATGCAACAAAATGACTAAAAGGCCAATTTATCCCTCTTGTAACATTGCTGAAGTCAATGAATTTGATCTT
This sequence comes from Phalacrocorax carbo, assembly GCF_963921805.1. NCBI lineage: Eukaryota > Metazoa > Chordata > Aves > Suliformes > Phalacrocoracidae > Phalacrocorax > Phalacrocorax carbo. The sequence goes on along the minus strand of NC_087515.1, from coordinate 84,398,251 downwards.
TATGTTGAAAATCCAATTTCACACTTAAATAGATTATTTATATCAGAATTGTTTGGTTTTTGTTTAGTGCTAGCTTTTGTAAGAATACCCTGTAGGATGAGACCAATTAGATATTAGCTTGCAACTTTTACACATGCAACACACAGTCTGTTTTTTCCAAATACATCACCCTAACTCATGTCAAGGAAATTCCAATGTACTTGCACAGTACATATAATTAGTGATCATTAGTCCAATTAGTGAACATTAGGGATTTAGATGAGATATGACACTTGAGTTAGAGAGAATTCAGAGAAATCAAAACGCTGCTCTGACGCCAGGAACTGTGAGGAAATACAGTTCTGAAAATGGCAAAACCACATGATCACCAAAACAAAGCGGGAGGAAATTGGACTAAGCCAAAGGCTAGGCGAAAATCTCTGAGCAAAGAACAGTGATATGTTCCATACCATAAAACAGTGAGTGGGATAAGGCAGGTTGGTGCGTATGGGTCAGCAAGATTTAGGGAACAAGGATGTGCAACTAGGCAGAAGCAGCACGTTGTAGTGATACAACAAGCCCAGAAGTACACTGATGAGCTAAAGCAAGTGGTGAAATGGGTACGAAAGAAATGGTGACAGTCTTTCTATCATCTGTACCTGGGCTGCAAGCCACAGCAGAAGCTTTGAGAACCTGCAGATGTGTTCCCATCTCCAGATTCTCAGTCTCCAACACTCCTGTCAATAAAGCCTTTGGCCTCTTTCTTCATTAAATATTGCATAAGTTTCACCCTGCTTTTCAAACTGCTCCTGTATCTACTCCTCCTTGAACATCTTCAGACTGTTTCTCCCTACATGCTTTTGACTAAAGGGTCCTTGTGGGACAACAGGCAAAACACATAGTTTGGAACTGCTCTGACTCCTTTAGAGATACAGGATTTAGAGGTATGGCCTATAGAAACTCATAACTCTTTATATTACTTTAATGTTCATGTATTTTAATCAGAGGAGGTAAAAATATTTCAAATGAAGAGCGAAGATTTAGGGCTCCAGTACTGATCCTTCTATACACTGAAATTTTTTCTGGCATTCTTCATTTTCCACAAGTTCTTTTTCAAATGTGGTTTGGATTGGTCTTGCATCTAAACAGGTGCTGGGATATTATTCAGAACTGAGTAAGGTCTCCAGAGTGCACATAGATTTTTCTTGTCGTGCAAAGAAATTGCTTCTCCTGTGCAGTCAGAGTTTGTAAAAAGATACCTTATTAAAAACCTTCACATTTCACCAAAGTCACAAACACCTGATTTCTTGGAGAAGCCAAGCCTTCATGGTTTTGAACAATTCCAGGAGATAAAGTTAGGTTCATCCTGGTTTTCAGTGTTTGGAAGCTTACTACCTGCCAGATAAGAAGTTCTGTTACCACATATGCTATTCAGTGGTTTGGATTTATTTAGTTTCCAATGCAGCACCAGAGTTTTTCCACCTGGGAAATACTCAGGTTTAGACTGTGATTATAGAAGTCAGTTGTCCAAGCCCAAGCGAAGAGGCTAGGTTCCCTCTACTGTCAGTGGAGAGAAAGAGGAACTTCCAGGTGGTAATTCCTTTTAAAATGTGATTTATCAAAACTTTTTTGAAATCCATGTAATCATATTGATAAATGCAGACTAATCTATACATCTGTTGATTTCTTTGAAGAACTCTTGTAGCATTGACTTCCAACTACAAAACCAGTATTGACCCTTCTTCATATTTATCCACAGTAAGTGTCCTCTTTGCTATGACTTGAAGCAATTTACTGTCTTGGAGTCAGTCTGTATTCTCAAGCATCCCTTGAGACCTTTAAAAATTGTCTGCACATTTGTAACTTCTCTCCCGCCAAGGAAATTTAAGCAACAGTTTGAACAACACAGTTATCTTACCTCAAATTTAGTAATCTAGCAATTTCACATTTGTGCTCATGTAAAAATTTAGCTTGAAGTTTCATTTCCTGATGTGGAAATTCCTATTAACCATTTTACATTTCCTCCTTGCCCCTACAGCTGATGTTCTTATTGGGAACAGAAACATTTGTTTAATTGTGGGGCCCTACCTGGATTATTTTTAATCCTGACTACATCCTAATTAATTAGCAATGCTGTATCTTCTTTTGCTGCTCTCTTTTTACATGGCTACTCATGAAATATTTGGTTTAACTTCCTAATTAAGCAACAGTGCAATGAATTTTGAAAAGTTTTATTTTATCCCTACTCTTACTGACTCAGTTGGCTTTTTCCAGTGCGTTCCTTCTTCTACTCTGCCTGGGCTGATTGTACCTGCCCAATATCCCATTTTAGGTGATTGCTTCCATAACACGGTCTTGCACGCTGCAGTGCCAGGGTTTCATTTTGTCTGGAGCCAACACGACCGTGCCTCCACCTTTGATGTAGAGCATTGAGTCTGATGATGTCTGCACAACTAGCCAGGCTTCTGGTGACTTACATTTCTGTATGAATGAATCTCTGTCTAAAGGTAGCCTGGCAGGAAAACCACCTTTTGCCTGAGAATACACCCATCTGCAAATAGTCTGGTGTTCCCTTCATGCAGTTCCAATTGCTTTGAAATCCATGTAAAAACTGATGTCATCTTGAAAACAGAAAACCAAGACACAAGAGGGTATGAAAAACATGCATAATTAGCAGGGAAATTAACTTAATGCTGAGAGGCAACAGGTGCCTAATCGACCATCCAAGCAATCTCCTCATTTTTATATCTTTTGGGGTTTATTCCTTGTTAAATGACAGATGAGAGGTAATGATGATACTGATGAAAAAGAATCAGCTAAAAAATCCTAAGGAAATCCCATGAATAAGCAAGAAACAGCCAAAAGACTGGCAAACCTGCTCTCAGCAGCAATCAGAGAAGGCTCTATATTGATAAGCAACCAAAAGGAAGGACAGAAAGGCACCATCTGGCATTACCCTTCCCACAGAAAGGTCAGACTCTTCTCTTGCTCTGGAAATTCCAGCCAGCCACAAACCAGGGCCAGGAGACCCCAAAGTGAGAGTCCTGGGAAACAGCATGTCCAGGCAAGCAGCTTTCCAAGGTAAGGCATTTTTCCTTCATTATCTCCAATGTTTTGGGGCCAAATTCATACTCAAAAGAGAAGTGTCTGTAGAGGCAGCTGCTCTAGTCCCATGGCAGTGTCAGGAAGAGAGTGCTTTGTCCAGTCTTTCAGTTTTTTCCCATTTCCTACTCCTTGCCTCCCTAACCCCTGAAAAGCACAAGAACTCTGGGGAGGTAAAAGCTTCTTCATTTCAGGAAAAGTAGAGCAATGTTTCTAATAAGGATGTATGTCGTTTTAGACTCGAATCAACATGGATTTTTTCAAGCCATTCAAAACATTTATAGCTGTTGCACTTCTTCCACACCCCAAGTCCTGCATTCTTCACAGAGTACCCTTATTTGGCGTGTAATGATTTCGGAGCTGTTAAATCTTTACATTATCCCAACAACATGTCAATTAAGGGAGGCATTTTATACAGATTACAAAGATTTGTCTGAGGTGGCCACAGCTTTGTTAAAGCTGTTTTGTGGACATCTTCATAATTAATGGAAAAATCATTAGGAATTCAGTCTTTATTAACCCCTGTAGCTGCAGGGGCCCATTTCATCTTAATTGCATTCATTTGGCACTGGCAGTATTATACAGCATAATCACTAATAAATGATCTTTTAATTTGTACCAATCAAGAGAGCTTGCTTTCATGCCAATATTCCTGTTTCTTTGATGTTGACCTGTCTTGATTTTTGATCATTTGAACTTAAGATGATTTACTGGAAAATCAATATCAATACCAAATCTGCCGTATTCATACATCTGTGGTTAAGTTCAATTTGACTGTATTTTGATTGAAATAAGTAGTGCTTGATTATCCATTCAGATTTTATGAAATAATCAGGTTGGGAAATCTAGTCCTGTATTCTTATTCAAAGGCAAATAATTAGAAACTGTAGGAAAACTGCAGACAGCATTGGGACAGCATTAGAAGTAACACTTCAGATCCCACTAATTAACCAACTTTGTCTGTAATCTCCTAAAGGCCTCCACCGATAGAGTAATATGCTATTACCCATTTAGCGGGGCCAACGGGGGCTTTGGCTACACTTGTTAATAAGAAAATCTGAGACAGTTTCTCTCATTATACCCCCTGTCAGCACTGTCTCTGCAGTATAAAATAGCCATCATTGTTCTGTTGGTCAGTTAACCAGAAACCAGACTACTGTAAAAAAATACTTTACAGCTAATTGAAAATGACTGAAACATTCCCTTATCAACCAGTTGCTTTGTGCTATTTGAAGAAAATATAAATGTTGGTGAGGGAGGGCAAACACAAAGTTCAGTCTTTTTAATTAATACCCTCTACTTGAACTAGAATTACTGACTTGGCTAAAGACAAAAAGCCCTTACAGCTATTACTTCAACCTCTTGATTATGAATTAAAAGGGAAAAAATACATGATATCTTTGCTAACATTATAGCACTTACTCCCTAAGTACTGAATTAATTTATTGAGAATTTACAAGTAAATCTGTTAATTACTATAAGCAATACGAGGCCTTGTCTAAACTATTACTGCACTGCTACACTGTGATACAGCTCCACTACTGGCTGTGAAATAAATAAATAATGTAGCTCGTTCTGAGGTGGGAGGGAATGAGCTGGACCACTACAGCTGCATCACGGTAGGGACTGTAAGGGTTCCTCCTGCTCTTGTGTCACTGCCTTGATCCTTGCTGTTTTGCCTGCAGACACCGTAGATGACAGACCTCCTTCCTTAAGTCTTTGGTAATTTTGCACAATGGGGACTGGAACAATCTCCAATTACAAAAGGGAGATAGAGTTGAGTATGTGTACACATGCAAATTAGATGATGTTTCATTTTACGTCACTCCAATTTTCAGTGCAAATATTATAGATCCATGAAATGAGTAAGCAGAATTAAACAATTGATCTCCAGTTGTTGAGATGCGCACATGAAGGAAGCAAATAAAACAGCTTTAGCACTGCCGTGCAGTGACATCTCACAGGAGACTCTCCAGGTTTGGGGGACAGAGAGGGACACAGAAGATACTTTAATCTGAAACTACAAGCATGAAATTGCATCCATTAAGCTTGACTTCCTGATTATTGTATAGCATTATCAAAAGGCACACTTAAGGCTGTTTTGCTGCCCTAAATATATATTACCATATCTAAACAAATTTAAAACAAATGACTGCCCTTTATATATAATGCCTGTTCATTTACTGTGGGATTTCTTTCTTTACAGGAGTGCTGTGAAGTCATCTGTCCTAAAAGATGGATCAGTATTCTCACCTCTAAAATCATTATACTGGAGCTACTTATTTGGGAATTTGGACAGATGGATATTTATAATAGCAGCTTACACTTCTTACAACTTGTTTCTGGCAATTCCAGCTGCCAAGGGCGTTGCCTGAGACCCCCACAAAGTGAGATTTATGTATAGTTTCCAGAAAACCCACTTGCCTTATCTCTGTGCAGGAAGGAAGACAGTGTTCACTCCAACAATTAACTATTCACATTCCAGGGTATTGATAGAAACATACCAAACTTATTAAACTAAAATAATGGGGGGCTGAAATCACCTTTACCAATAAATGCCCCAGCTCATGATTACTAACTATTAATGGTTTTCTGAGAGGTATTTTCCCAGTAATGAATATATACATATACAAATCTCCCTTGAAATCTTAGCTTTGTTTATCAGCCAGGGAACTCTCTAATACTCACTTTTTAAAGAATGTGTAGGGTGGGTAGGTATTCATTTTTATAGTAACTCGAGAAAAAATCTCTTTCATAAAGAATCATATGCTACTTATTGTATAGTTCTACATATAATTTTGTTTGATTTGGTCTTACATGATACAAAGTCCTTCCTGGGAAAGGCTTAACAAAGGCAGAATTTGAAAAACTGAACGAAAAGAATATCTTCCATGGCCAGTCTCTGCATGAATATTGCTTGGAACTTTCAGGGTGAGCTTGGGACCTCAGAGGACTAGACCTTAAAAAATAACATAAATAAGAGCAATGAAAGACTTCTGAACTCTAGGACTATTTTTAAGTTGGATTCAATTTTAATAAGACAGAAAGCTAATAAGAAAAGCATAGTGATTTTATCCACCAGCATATGCCTTTACTACTTGACTGCAGAACAGCCACTGCACGTCCCATCAGAATGGCACCAGTCCTTTTGCCTCCAATCACAGAGTCATAGAATCACAGAATCATTAAGGTTGGAAGAGACCTCCAAGATCATCAAGTCCAACCACCAACTCAACACCACCATGTCTCCTAAACCATGTCCTTGAAGTACCATGTCCTTGAAGTGCCATGTCTACATGCTTTTTGAGCACCTTCAGGGCTCAAACTCTACCACATCCTCTTCCAATGCCTGACCACTCTTTCAGTAAAGAATTTTTTCCTAATATCCAATCTAAACCTCCCCTCATGCAGCTTGAGGCCATTTCTTCTCGTCCTATTGCTAGTAACTTGGGAGAAGAGATGAACACCCACCTGATTACAGCCCCTTTTCAGGTAGTTGTAGAGAGCGATAAGGTCTCCCCTCAGCCTTCTCTTCTCCAGACTAAACCACCCCAGTTCCCTCAACCTCTCCTCAGAAGACTTGCTCTCCAGACCCTTCAGCATCGTCATTGCCCTTCTCTGGACACGCTCCAGCACCTTGATGTCCTCTTGTCCTGATGGGCCCCAAAACTGAACACAGTATTTGAGGTGCACATCCTTGCTAGCCATGCCATTTTTTTGTGCGTGTTTATTATTCTCATCATGGATGAATACTTATGTCTGTTCTGAATTTGTTCTCCTTTAATTTCCATTTATGTTCCTCTTGCCCTACCTTCTTGTGCTGGTCTGAAAATAGCAGCTCATGTTGACATTATCTGTTCCATTTAAAATTTTAAATACTTCAATTAAATCACCTCTTAAGTGATTTTTCTTTCTAGACTTCATAGATTTAGATGTTCAGCTTGTCCTCAGAACCTATACTTTCAACCTTGCCACCTTTTCAAGAACAGCAGTATCACATCTATGATATATATGAAAGGTAACACTGTGCAGCTTGAGTGTTGTCTCTAACTTACTTAAACATATAAATTCGGCTGCCCTGGCTCACTGTCCTGGATAGCCTGTCTTTGGAATCACTTTTTAAAGGTTCTTGTCAAAGTCAGCTGCTTTACTTATTTTCTATTTGCCTTTAAATGTGCTTTATATTTCTGAGACCAGGGATTGGCAATTTTTTTTCAATAACATTAGTTCTTATAATCATGTAAATACCCATTTAGTGGATGGAGCAAAATTTTTTAAATTTAACTGTAATGTTATTCATTACTATTTATCCTCTGTATTTGGAATTGCCTTCCTTAATGTGCTTTATTTTTATAGAAACCTACCAATTTTTAATTTGTGGTTCTTAGACTTGTAGTTACGCACCTTCACATTCTTCCCATGCTATTTCCAATTCAGATGCAAGTCCCCCAGTAAAGTACTGCTTCAGGCACATTTTCTTATTTTATAGCAAACAGTTTATGCAGAACATAATTTGTAAAAATACTGTAATAAATTAGAAGGCTTATTACAGAGTGCTATTTCCATTTCAATATCCAACCAGCAGAGGACTGCTTAATTTCCATAGTGTAGGAAAGATTCAGAAAGAGCATGGAAATTATCCAAGGACAGCAATTTGGCTGTGGAGAAAATATCAAATAGCAGGTAACGCAAGTGAAGTCGTCTTTCTTTGGTGTGCTGCCATCATGAACATGTGCCTGAGATGCTTGTATCTTTTTTCCTGGCAGCTGTACTGAAAAAAAAAAAATCTTACCTGAAGTGTGCACATGACCTTGGAGACTGTCTGAGGACTAGAACATGAAACATGCATTGTCTGGAGCATCTACAGTGCTTGCTTATTACATTGATGCAAGCAAATCTCCAGGGCGTTGCTGCCCTACAGCTCTCAGGGAAGAACCCTCTGGCAGGGTCTCGTACCTAAGGCATAGTTAATGGAAAGGAATTTCTGGGATAGAAAGATGAGGAAAGAAGACAAAGAGCTGGGAGATGGGAATTCTGCATCAGACCTTCTGTGTGACTTTGGCAAGTGATTGTGATGAGATGGGGCATAGCAAATCATGGAAGCTTTAACACTGACATCAATGAAAGGAGGATCTGATTTGGTTAGAGCCAACTCCTTGTTTTCTCATCTGTCAAACAGGATAATTATCCTTACTTAATTCTCTGGTGTGCTACAAAAAATGCAATTAATTTCTCCAATAGAAGTCATTATGAAACACAGCACCTTGGAAAGATACCTGGGCTGCCTCTGAGCAAAGCAGCTCTGGAGCTGGCAGCACAGCAGCTTCATCAGCTGAGACACATGGTTCATTAGCACAGATGGAATGCCTCACTAACAACTTTGGCTGTTTCCTAGAGCTCAGCTGGTTTCTTTGCAGAGTTTTGCCATGCTTCATAGGCATACCAGCTTGCTGAGACCTAGCATAAGACCCATTGCAAAGCAGCGCACTGCACAATGTAGGTACATACGCCTAATCCTCAGGTGCAGACATGGCATGGGTGGAACAGAGTTTGAGGTGGGGCAAAAGGGCTCAGGGACCTTCACTCACCCACCATGAACCTCCAACCTGCTTCCCAATTTAGAGGAATCCTGAACACCACCAACTTGTTTCTGGCAGAATTCTGTTGGTTGGTAACTAAGTCTGGTAGCCTTCCTTTCACAGCATCCTGACCACTTCATAAGCTGGGGAAGGCACAGTACAGCGCCAGTCACACAGCTCCATCACCACAATATCTCTATGTAAAACCTAAATACTCCATTTCTCAATCTGGAGTTGCTCAGTAAAGCAGACTGAACAGAGGCCAGAATCTGTCCCCTAAAATGTGTGGTTATTTTCTTCATAATTTAAACTAAATATGTAGACAGCCACATTTACATGAAAATGAATTTTAAAAAGAGATAAAGTTTTCAAAAGGAAAATATTGTTGTCATATAGTTCTGTTGCCTGCAAAATGGGTGAGGGATTTTGTTTCGCATTTCTCTTCTGACATTCTGCAAGACACAAGAAATGTATTGGATTTGTTTAAAAGTTGCAACTGTGTGATTTGGAAAAGTCTTTTAAAACTGGATTTAAAAAAAAAGGAATCCCATCTTACAGCTAGCCTTCACAGCGTGCTCTTGGGCACCCTTTTTGGCATTGTGCTGTCAGTGCATTTGATTTGCTATCTGCATGTGATGTTATGTGCCATATTGTCACAACTTAGGAAGAAGCAGTAAATTGAAGTCGAGTCCTCATTGGAATGAAACTCCCATTTTAAGGAGAAATTCAGATCTATTCAGTTTGACCTTGGAACTTGAATTAAATCTTTAGAAACTCAACTTTCTCGAGGGAAGTATGAGGTTTGTATGAGTCTGGATATATTAAAAGCTCGTACAGCTCTAGTATAGTGTATGTGCCAAGGTGGTTAATTTTTAATTTAGAGGACAATGAGAAAATCAAAGGGTTTCACCTGAACTAATTTTCACTGAGTTAATTTGTAATACTCAAAGCTGGTTTATAAGCATTTAACAATCCATTAAAAACAGTATTAAAAGCTCAGTTGTGATTTTTACTGAAACATTTTTGTATGTTTAACATGATTTCTGAATGGAATTTTTATAGTTTGGGGTGGTATCATAAAAATGCACATAAGCCTAGGCTGGATTCCAATTTTGTATTGTAATAAGCAGCATTTTATGTATGGGTCTGTATGCACATTCAACAAATCATTCAGAAAGAAAACTCAAGTGGATGTGGTTATTGAAGATGAGGATAGCATTTACCTGCTTGAAATTTGATGCATATAATACATAAGGGGATGTCCTTGCTTCAGTCATAAAACTAATCCATTTAGATTGTCAAGTCAGGGAGTTGGACACAATAGGTTTTTGTAAGACTACAGCATGTCACCACCTGACTGTAGCAGAGCAGCACCCACACCAGCAAGCAAAGCCAGAACCCTTGCTTCTGCCCTACCTGCAGCAGAGTAAGACAATTACTGAATCCTCTCTCAGGACCGGGAAAATGATTTTTCCCTGCTCCCATGCAGAGGCAACACCTGAGATTTCGAAAACGGCCAAATGTTTTGCTCCTTCTTGCTATCATTGCTGAGTAAATGCTGACTTATCTTCATTAAATCTACATGCAGCAAATCAATAAGAAGTTGGGGTGCTTGTTTGTAGAGTACCGGAATCATTTTGGCATGCTGTTAAGATGTTGATGACTCATTTTAGTGTGACTTCAGGAGTTGCCAAGAAATATCGCTAAGCTTATCTAAGGCTGGGTAATGCAGAAATGATAGGTACACTGCGACCCGTGTGTCAGAGTAAAAGGGAAGGGAAATAAAAATCCCCCAGTGCCCACAAATCTTTGCATTGCAGTAAGATGTGGGTTTTACGCTTAACTGCATCTTATGTCTATGCTTTTCCAGGTGAAAAAAAAAATGGACCAAAGTAGTTCTTTCACAGTGAAGAATGCAGAAGGTTAACCCCAGAAATTCCTCCATTTCTACAAAGTAGCAGATGGCAAATGTACCATTTATGATGTGCGATGCTCTGCGAGTGTTGCATTTTTGTGCCCTGGAGTGTAGGAACATGATGGAGGAGAGAAACTACGCACAAGCACTGAGGAGGTGGGACAACGTGGAAGCGGATGAGCTCAGTGCACAATGCACAGTACTTGTTTTTACAAGTTGGGGAAAGTCACATAGTATGGCCAGCCAGGAAAACACTGCCTAACTGTTTTTTCAGAGCTTTCTCTTTCTTAGTTTTTAGGCATGCTGCAAGGTGGGAAACAAAATCGTTCATATATTTTATGGAGTCCCGGCTGCAATGTGGTGCTAAATGACACACCACAAGCACGGATTCCTCTGCTAACTTGCAGAGAAACAACCGCATGACCAGCATCAGTGGGCAGGTTCGTAATTCAAACCTTCTTGTCAAATGATCACATCTCCTGGGCACAGAGTTATTCAGCACTGGCAGGCCCTCTTCCTTGGATGCCAAAAGAGCATCAGCGTATGCTACTAACAGTAGTTTTTGTCTTACATGGATGTTCTTACATCAGCCCCAAAGATGAATCATCGATGGGTGATACTGAACCAGGGGCCTGGGAGCTGAAGTGTCTGAATGCTCTCTAACTAAGCTATGCTGCTGAGTTGCCTCCCCTCTTAAGGGAGTGATAATATATACACAAATGTGCAAATTGAAGTATGTGGGATACCCTGGGACACAAGAATTTTTGTACAAATTATTTGTGACTTTTGAAGTTCACAATAATAGCCACAGGAGCAGAGTATTTTTAAAAGTACTACAGAACTACAGTAATTTATGCACCTCTCTTCTGAGAAGTTGTTATTATTATATAATCATTTTCTAGATGTAATTAGGTAGCTTTTTTTTTTCCTGATATACCCATTTCCTCTTAAACCCTTCATGCGTGTGATTGAGAAGTGTCAATGTGCACATGGGGAAGGGGGGGGGAAATATAATCAAGCTATACATCTGATCTATAATCTGATCTTTTTGTCAATAGAGGCAGTTTCTGGTCTTTGTCACTTGCAGAGGAGGGGAGAAATGTTCACTGAAACAACCGGTGATTTTTTTTTATGAGAGAAAAGTCGAAGGGGGCGGGGAAGGACACTGAATATAGGAGCCTTTGTTCAGTGAAACAAATGTTAACACCAGAATACAGATAAAACTTTATGTATTATTAAAGAATACATTTTGCTGTTGGAAAAATGTAATGCAACCTGGAATCATTTATTCAAACTGGTAATTCTTTTCATGTTGTCACATTACAAAAAGTCTTGACGTGTCTTGTGTCTGACTGAAAATATAAAACACTGTGGTAAAGGCAACTAATAAGAAGGACTACATTTTTTTTTTAGCCTGAAAGCCACTGCAGAAAGAAATTACAAAAAAAAAAAAAAAACCCACACATAATTTGATGGGAAAAGAGAAGGGAAAAAAAGCAAAGATATTCTGATAGGTCATTTTTTTTTTCATACATGAGCATTTAGTCTACAGTAATCTACCAGGACTGTCAAATTTGATTGAAAGATAATGCAAGATTTTTTTTCTCGCCACAATTTATAGCATGTATCCATTAGGAATAATTATGGTTGCATGATTTTGCTAGCTGTTATCTCTACAAGTGTTACTAATGGTTTTATCAATTACTCCCTGTCCAATAACTGCATGGTTGTAACCTAATTTAAAGACACTCTATCACTAGGCTGATTTGTGTAGTAGTAAATGACAGCATTTGAGACACCAGCCAAACGACTCACTTCGGTGACTTAGTTAGTCTCTAATAATTAACAATTAGTAGGTACCTAGGAAAAACTCAAGAGACTAGAGCTCCCATGTTTCCCTGTCTTATCTAAAAACATGGAGTTACCAAGACTATCTCTTGCAAATATAACCTTATAAATAAAACGTCCTTCTGTGGCTGTTAGAAACTGTGTTTTAATACAGGTTAACATTTGAGGAATGAAACAGAACCGAACTTTAGGATCCATGGTTGGAAGACCACACATACTCACAACCTGAGGAGGAGATACAGGGTTATACTTTGTGGTTTTGCTGTTAGTGCTATAGTTCAAAAGCAAAGCCCGTGTGCTAAAAGGGGAATAGCGCTGGCAAAATTGTGCTATTTTCTTGAACTTTAGAGCAAAAATGCTGGATGTGCAAAAAGAAGCACTTCATTACAGATCATTAGTGAGGTTTTACGTACAGCTCAGAAAGGTATTGCCTGCTCAGAACAGACTGGAAAGAAGTCTGAAATCTATTTTAAATGAGTGTAAAAGATGGTATTCCTCCAAGGATGTTATCTCTGAGGATTTTAAAGACTTCTTCCGTTAAAAAATCTCTCTTCCTAAATAAGGCTTTGAACTTTAGGTTTAAAGCAGGATCTTGTACTCTGCAAGCAACTATTTCTTTGTAGGCACAAAGACATTTAAAATAACAGTGAGTGAACAGGGGTTGAGGTTTTTGCAGTGCACAGTCCTCTGCACAGTCCATTAGTATATTTGAATTTAGCTTGATGGGGCAAAATTGCCTGGAATAATTCATCATTTGGGTTATTGTGTCAGATCTTAGTACATCATCTCTTTCAGATTATCCAAGATCCCAAAGTAACAATCTTTCCCTAGGAGCCTTGAGGGTTATATGTTTATAAAATGCTGCACTTTACCCACTCAACAGTCTGATGACATTTTCAGGCTTACATGCAAAACCAATATCTGCTATGAAGCTTGCACACTCTTCGTAGGAACATAGGAGCTGCCACACTGGATTAGATCAGCGATCCATCTAGTGTGGTCCCCTGTCTCTGACAGATGCCAAATCCCGACTGCTTTAGAAGAAGGTGCGAGAAACCTTGTCAGAAAAAAACTGTAGCAACACCTGCCTGTAAAGGGAGTTGCTTCTTAAACCCTTAGTAAGTGGCTGGTTTATGCCCTAAAGCATGACTGCATACACGCTTTTAAAAGTACAGGGGTTTTGTTATAATTATAGGAGCTGTCACTATCCTTATAATATTTGTATTACATTCTTGATCTTAAGGCTATGTCTAGATTGCACAGCACAGTCCCACTTCCCTGATCATTATCCAGGTTGAGAGCTGACCCAGACTGGCTGCAGTTCGCTTTTGGGCAATGTGGCCAAGTTTCTTTCTCCCAGGAACCAAGTCTTGGCCAGAGATGGGGGGAGATGGAGAATGTCTAATACCCAACCTGACACGGGCTCTCAGGTCACACAGTTTAAACACAGTCACAGAAACTAAGTTGCAATTAATTAATTCAGTTGGGTTGGTTTGGGCATTTTTACTGTCTCTTTTGTTGGATTTGAATTTTTTTTTCTTTCTCTTTGACCCCGTGCCTTTGATTATTAGATAGAGTAAATAGATAGCTTCCTTTTTTCCCACTGTACTTTTGTTGTCTTCATTGCTCTTACCATTTTCTGCTACTCACCCCCACCCTAAAGCAAGCACTTCCAGTCCTTTTTAATTTTTCCTTAACCTACATTCATTCATCTAAGGATTTCATTGCCATTTTGGAAACTCTTTATTTTCTGAGATGCACCACACACAGTATGCCAAGGTGCACCATTTGTTTATCTAATGCCATGAAAATAATTTTCGTTTTGTTCTCTGCCTCTAAATGCTTCCCTAATGTAAATATTATTTAATAATGCTAAATGACAAAATTCATGTCTCTGATTTTAGCTTAATCTGATGATGATATTCATCAGATAACAGAGCATTTGTCCATTCAGTGAGCTGATAAAACAATTTCAAGTCTGGGTTACTATAGCCAGAGATGATCTTCAAAATGTAGTTTTAACCTCAACCACCCTTCCTAGTTCATCTGCATATTCTTTTGAAAACCACTCACTGAGTATCTGTAGCCCAAATGATGTCATCAGGCACAGCATGCAGCCACTACAAGTGGGACAATTATAATTTTTGTAGCTGATTAATCATCATGAAAAAGTAACAGTCAATTGACTCAATCATACATCCATGGTGATTAATCACACTTCACTTGTGTTTTTTACAAGTATTTTACCGACAGTGCAGATGTTGGATGATTTTTCTCCTTGAACCTTTTCCTTGGTCACAGATGTTAAGTAATCACCTTGTCCTGATACTTGACTTATTTAATTTTTTCTTCTGCAGGCCCTTAAAAACAAATGTGTTTCTTATGTAGAAAGAAAATGTTAAGCTAGTTAGTAATTTTTTTATAGTTTGATCGATATCTAAAATCACCCCAATTGCCATCTGTAGTCATAGATGTTTTCAACAGGCACATTACTCTTGAATTTGTTCTCTGTTAGATACGACAGCAGGAGCACTAATAAAACACTGACAGAGGCAGGTAGCAGAGTCCATCTTACATTTAGACCACAGTTAAGAGTTTCTAATCCAAATTCATGAAAAGACTCACTTGATTGTAACTAATTGGCATACAGGCACACAAACAAGCAAACAAGAATCTTCTGGCACTAAATATTGAAGTTCATAGATACATGGCCTGATAGACTTCAGCCTTAACCGCCACTAGAATGGTGAGGGAAATTGCTGAGATCTCACAGCAGATGAAATTGTCTTAATGTATTGCTAAAACACTGGTAACAATACTTTCTGTGGGGTTGCATCTATACTGATGAAGCCATGTGCATTTACAACTGCTGTCTGTCATATAACTATTACATTCTACTGTTTCATATCATATGTGCACATACAGAGATGATTTTGTAAATGTTTTTTAGGAGTGCAAGCTGATTTCTAGGTGATTTTCAAAGATTTATTTCAGAGGACCTGTTATAGATAAAACCTCTGTAATATTTCCCAGGCTGCCCTCAATACCGCAAATGGAAATGTTCTGTCCTGTAGGGCAAATAAGGTGTTTACCTCAAATGATGCAAGCCTCACTGACTCCAACCATGTTTCACCCTTCAGAAAAAGCCAAAGATCCCCGTTTTCTTTAACAAAAAGATCGTACCAACCTCTTTGCCCATCCTTAGATCACTGTTAAGATCAATGCATACAGTGGAAATTGCTTTCGTGAAAAGATGACACAGCTGCATTGAATTCTGCACTAGACTCCAGTCTTGATACTGTTAATAAAGAGCCTAAGGTTGGGTATAATTGTTAATACACTAATTCTAAAAATCCACTCAAATGTCACTTATAATCAGGATTTTCTACTGTGCTAGGACCCCTGGGGAAACCTTTGAAGCTGTGAATGGTGTACACGATGACAGGGATGAACATAAGAAGGTAGAAGGCCACCGATGCTGTTCAGCTTAGTTGTATAAAACTATCACGTATATTGAAGCTTAGAAATACTGGCAGCTAGGAAGATGGGAAAGTGTGAGATGGAGAAAACACCCAGATCCAGAAGGAAAAGCTTTATACTAAACCCAGTTATTTCAAAGCATTAGGGGGAGAGGTGAAGAAACCGTATGGCTTGTAATTTACAGTGGAAGTACCAAGGCAGAAAAGACATTATAAAAGCATTTCATCCAGAAGACATCCATGACATGAAACTATTTAAAACAATAAATAAATAAAAAAAATAGTTACTTTATTAATAGAGGAGATGAACCTTACATCAGATGTGAAAAATCGGGATGGTTATGAAACCTTTAAAAGGAAAATGAGAATAAAAAAGTAACTTAATATGCCATATCAAAAAAACTCTGAATGTAAGTAAATGATTATTCATTAATTGGGTTTTAAGTTTATTAAAGCTGTGCACACTTATTGTCTCATTTTATCATATTGTCGATATTATTATGCATAACATTTTGAAATGTAACTTTGTGTACTTCCTCACAACGCTAGTTGCACTTTATTTATGATTAGTGCTTGGGCTGGTGTGAAGTGAATGCATATCCCTCAATAATGAAGTACAGAAGACTTGTGTGGATTTTTCAGAGTCACAAGGCCTGCCATAAAAAATCCCTCATTAATCTTTTACAGCTCTAAGTAGCCTGGCATTGGTAATAGCTCTACTACTATGGGAAGTTTGGCGGAAAACATTTTTTAAAAGCTTCTGAGAGAGGGTGTCAGGATTTATGTGTGGTGGTGCTGGGAACAGTTGTTTTCAGCAAGGGTAAGTTTTCTCAGTTTTCATTTGGAATAATTGACTGCCACAGATAATAGCAGCTTGCTCTGCTTCCTACTTGTAGTCAACACAGGGTTTTCTCACACTCCCACCTGATTCTATTTTTTGCAGATCAGAGTATTTCATCTGAGCTGTAGGTTGCTCTCTCATTACTCATTTGCATGGGTTTCTTTAATTATTCACGCTAAGTTTAATCATATGCTAAACATAGACAATTCTTCTTTGGAACAGTATTTCTCTTAAAGACAAGGCCAGTAGTCTTTGTAAAAAAGGATATGTCTTTTCCAGTGCTTGGGAGTATGATCCCAAATTTGCTAAGGCATCAATCTTTTTGAAAAAAAGAAAAAAAAAATCTCACATGTGAAATAAAGAATGACTAGGATTAGTAGCTAGGATGCCACACTGCCAGTACCGTCCCTGGTAGTGTGTGGAAGCAGTTTCCTGCAGGGGTTTCCACGGAGGGACCAGGGGCTAGGCTGGGAGCTTCTCTTCCTCTTTAGTTAGAATGCAGAGAGCACAGGGGATTTCAAATAATTTCATTAATGGCAGAAGAGAGAAACAGCAAAGAGAGAAAGACATTGATGTTGGAATTGCAGTCGAAAGAGGGAGGGGTGCTGTCCTACTCTGCAAAGGCACAGGAAGAAAGAAAGAGGAGATTGAGAAAAGCCAGGAGAGGTGAGGTGAAGAGTTGTGAGGGCAGGAGATTAGGACAGGAATGAGACACTTAGAGAGTGGCAACTAGGACTAATTAAACTGGGATTATGGGGTTGGGAAAAGAAATAAGCAAATCATGGTGAGCGGGGAACAGGAAAGGTCCTTGAGGTTGAGGAGAGGCTGAATCCACAAGAGTTTATCCTCTTCTCAGGTTGAAATGAGTTTGAGGTTTTCTGAATGCCATTGCTCCTCTACTCTTGGTAAGTACATAGCTGTGAAATGTGCTGCCACTGCGACTTGTCTCCTTCTAGGACCAGCACCCTAGCGACCCGGGCCACAGGCAATGGCAGTCCTTCAGCTCACAAAGCAAAGGGCTGGGTGGTGGGTCATTCTCCAGCACTCCTAACATCCGTGTGACACCAAGCAATGGGACCTTTTGCTGTAGGCTGAAAGGGGAGCAGGATTCGGTTTAAGCTAAGCAACAAATCAAAAAAGCAGCAGGGTAGCTTGGGAAATCAAGCAAGTACATGCAAGCTTTCCAGTACTGGGTAAAACTCCTTTCTAGTTATATCTCGTAACTTCGGGGGTGCCGTCACATGCCTGAGGAGCCAATCTTGGAGCTAGGAGCTCTGACACCTGTGCAAGAGTCCCAAGCCTACCTTGTACCCAGCTGAGTGAATTAGCAGGGCCCAGGCAGTCTGTTTAGCAACAGTTTGTTGGTTAAAATCCTCACGTCCATACAGACTGTTTTCACTTTCAGCAGAACAGCATTTTCCAAAAATGTGCTGATCAGCTCTAATTATCAAGGTTACAAGCTGAATCACTCAAAAGGTAAGAAATGCCAGAATCTGTGCTGCCTGGGTAACCTTAATGCTTGCCTGCACACCCCCTTGTACATGCATTATGATACAGTCTTTAATTATCTGATTGCTTGTTATTTTTCCTGTGTATCATTGGAGGCATGGGATGCACCTGCAGCAGGGATGAATCAGAGTTAAGCAATGAAGGTGGTTGCTCTCCTTAGATAGCCTGTTTTGGTTGGTGCAAAGATGTGTAGGCTGAAGTAGAGACAGCAGAAAAAGAAAGGGTAAGGCATGAATTACGGCAAAAAGGCTGACCAGGAAACCTAATTCTATCTAAGCCTCTGCCACAGGATTCCTCCAAGGTGCTGGTCAAGTCACTTAAGCTAAACGTTGGACAGGTGATGCTTTAGAGGGAGACACAGACTGCTCTGAAAAGCAATGCTTTCACAGGGAGGTGAAGGAGGCTTGTGAAGCTGGGGAATATCACCTTTATTTTATGCTTTCTGGGTACCCCAGTTTAGACCCTGGGTTTTGATTTAAAGAGCTTTGGAGCAGTCACACCTGCAACCAAAATCAATAATGGGAGCTGTACTTTGACTGCATAAAGCATTGTACAGCACAATGTTAACATCGCGGTGGGGGCAGGGAGAAACCAAACATAGATCCTAAACACTGCTAGCTGGGAACATAGAGTTAATGGGAAAAATGGACCTTCATCTCCCTGTACCCCGGTTCTCCACCTAGACAATCATATCACTCACACACCAAGAATATAATGAAAACAAATTTAATGTATATCTAAGAAACATTCAGATTGTAAAATAAAAAACACAAGGAAATTAATAGTTTTGTCTTCAGAGCAGAGGTTTTGAACTGAGTGGTAAATAAGGCACAAAGCCAAGAAAAACAATGAGGAGGTGCCAGATAACTAAACAGCAAGGTGCTCATTACATGACGACAATCCACACTGTACCCTGGAGGAGGAAGGGATCCCAGGGAAAAATAGCAGTTTCCTTTTGTCTAACTGAAGTTTGCAAGTTTGCATTAGAAGACACGGATAGAAAGGTGATGGCCAGCGTTTGATGACACAGTAAATCCAGTTTAAGGCTTCCTAGAACTGGGAGATAAACACAGCACCACGATGAAAATGCTGATTCAGTTTAAAGTCTTTCTAGAAAACCAAAATTTAAACAAATTTTGGTGAAACATTGTCACAAATTTTCAGTTCATACACTCAGGCTTTAGGCCTGCCTAAGTATTATTATTTTCCTGAAGGCAACATGGACACATAGGGCTGACACAAGCTTGGCACTGGGTGCTCTGCCTACTTTAACATTAATGTTATTTTGCCACCACACTTGATCTGGATCCAGATTGAACTGCTAGGTGTACATATATTGCAGTGCTAATCGGGGGGGGGGGGGAGGGGGGGAGGGACGGGGACACGACACCTACCACAGGTCCTAAATGTGACCTTGCCTTTGGCTACTTGACTTTGCAACCTTAATAAAGTTTTCAGACCTTTACTCTTTTCTCCCTTACATGGAGGTTTGTGTAGAGCTGCTTGCAAGGGTCCCCAGCACAAAAGAAGAAAAGTTAATGTACTTGCACCAACGTAGTCAGCAGATATCTCCATTCGATATCTGTTAAAAATCATCTATACATACAATTTATATTCTCAAACATAAAGTCACCATTTTTCTACTCTTTCAACTGTACTACCATTTAGATTTTGTCTGGTGTCTAAAATAAGTCCATAGGGATAAAAAATTTACCTTGTATAAACCAAATCCATTTTCACCCTAGCTTTAAAAAACATTTGTATCCTGCAAAATAGACTGCAAAATTCCAAAATAACTTTATTGTGCCGCAGCTGCAGGTAATTATTTTTCATAGTATAAGAAATTCTGAAAAACTTTCAGGATAGAATTTCTTTTTCTCGGCTGATGGCTCTTTGGAGACGTGGATCTCTTTATTTTTGCCTGTTGAGAACACCCATTATTCTGAATCCTCCTTCTGATCAGAAACAACTTGAATGTGTGTTTTCTTCCAGAAATATTAACACTATTTTTATTATTTTCACTTTTGCAGATAGCCAGACTTAGAGCAGTAAAAAACTGAAAACAACATTCATTGTTATTCTTGATCAAAACCTTCAAAGTTTTCTTTTTGCCAAGTTCAAAATTTTCAACAACAAAAATTCATTTTAAAGCTTGAAATACTTTCTTGTCCTTTCTTTCCTCATTCAGTATAGAACTGCTCTGTGCCAAAAATGAATTTAATCTCCCCAAAGCCAAAACTTTGAGTCAGTTTTTAACCACATTGCACATTCAAGCCCTGAAACAGCAAAGACAGAAACAGAACAGCATTTCAGTAGGCAGTTACCATCAGGACGTTGTGGCACACTCCAGTTTGTTGAAAAAATATAATATAATACCAAACTGAGGAAAAATCTGTTCAGTTCCTTGGTTACATGAATTGCTGTATTAGACAATGCAAGGGGGATGGAAGCTCCTGTAACTTCTCTCATCACAGGCTGAATGCCTTGTGCCTGTGAACTGGTAAAAAACTAGTTATAATTATCTAAACTTTGTCCTTTTCCCAGCTAACATCGCACTGATTTTGACTGAGAAACTGAGCTGCTAGAATGGTCTATCACAAAAGACAAGAAGGCCATTTGATCTTGTTACAACACTATAAAATGTTATTTAAAAGTACATAACTTTAATCTACACCTACTCTATAACCATTTTCACTGCCAATTAGCCAACAGAAGTTTTCATGCCAAGGGGAACCAGGCCCAGGGTGTTTTTCCCTGGTAACTTCCAGAGCCATCAATAGATAATGCTTTTACTGACCTTCCTGGACACGAAGAGGGTGTTCCCATGGTAGGCGAAGGCTTGCTGCCACACCTTGGGAAGCAAACCAGGAAGCCCAAGCACTGCCCAGAAGAGCCCTCGTGGTTCCAGGAGACCAAGGAGCAGTGCAGGAGACGACAGGTAATGCTCAGTGTTTGTGCAGGAAAAGCGGCAGCAGGCTGCTCTCCAAAGAGCAAATGCACGTTCACCTGTGTTTCCACTGATCCCGTTCCTTCCCCTTTTCTTCTGGGTATGTTGAGCCAAAAAGCATCAGACGGACCTTTCTTCTGAAAAAGGTCTTTGCAAATACAGCAATCTGTACAGTAGTTTGTTTTCATTGTGTTGAAGATTTCAGTTTAAAACTCTATTAAGCTGAAAAGCAGTTAAAAGCACTTGACAATGGCACCATTCAAGATCCTCCAACAACATGTTAGCATCAGTCCTTTTCAGGATGTGGAAGAAAGGACTGTTCTCTCAAATAATTTGGTTAGCCGAAAAGTATTTTCATGCATTTTCAGCTAAAAGAGGTCCCAGTAAAGTAATTCATCAATTTGACATTACTCATACACCTAAAATCAAGCATAAAAGTTTTTAGAGTATATAAAATGTAGACTTCATGGAACTCCCTGGCCAAAAATGGGGTGAAATGGGGCTCTGACTTAAAAATGCTCAGCACAAGTAATCAAGTTCAAGGCCTGAACTGGAGGCAGTTACAGGAAATAGAAATATTGGATCTTGCAGTTGGACTAGATGATTGGTCCCTTCCAACTGAAATATTCTGTTCTAGTCTAGTCTAGTCTGTTCCATGCAATTCCATTCCATTCCATCTTTCTAACCAGAAAAATCTCCATGGAGAAGATTCACACAGAAATTATCTATCTATCTATCTATCTATCTATCTATCTATCTATCTATCTATCTATCTATCTATCTATCTATCTATCTATCTAATTTATCTATCTACCTATCTCTCTATCTCAGATGTCAGTTAAGTAGCTTTCCCAGTTTACCTTTCATTCTTTCTTATTCTCTGCTACTGAATTTTATTTCCACATTTTATTATATGCATTAAATTCTTATAATCAAGTGTTAATATGTGCCACAAGTACCTATCAAGTGGTTTTTTCCCCCTCCATTAGGCTTTTGGTTCTGGAAACTCAGCAAGAAAAAAATCAGAAGTTTAACAGTTGACTAATTTTACTGGCATTAGTATTCCTTTGTATATATTTGGATTTATACTTTGTGTGTTTCATTTTTTGCTTTGTTGTTTTGCTGTGCTGGCTGGAAGGACTGTGCTAAAATTCACCTGCCACTCAGTTTAATTTCTTGTGTTTAGGGCTGTACAACATTCCATGTAAAGTTAATCAATACAAGGATTTATGAAACATCGAAACAGAACAGTCTAAAGGAGGAAATTATAGTCAGTTCTAGTTATTAAAGATTTCCTATACTAAATTTAGTATAAGAGAATCCTTATACATCTTCTTTTAGGGTATTTGTCAAGTGCATAGACTGGAGAAACAATTGTGGTTGGTTCCACTGCAATGTGTCTTTATTTGTTGCTTGCTATTTAATGCTAGCTGGAAGGAAGCAAACCATGTCATGTGGAGGTGAAATACTGATTCCATTTTAGTCACTAGCAGCTCTTCCATTAATTTCTTCTGAAATTTTACCTGATGTGCAAAACACTGTGCAATGGAAAAAGAAACAGCAAATTTTATAAGATGCTAGGATGAAAACATAAATGCCTCTGTATCCTTCCTGTATTCAACTGTCTCACATTGCAAGCTAGATTACATACACATATACATATGTATTCATACATATAGGCATATATATGCATTTATATAAGGTATATATATGTAAAAGGAAAGAGTGAGTGAAAGAGATCTCCTTATATCATTACCTCATTTAAATGCAGGATTTGTAGTTGAATATATTTGTTTCTTTCCTGGATTGACAATACATTTCCTAACCTTCTTTGTTTACCTTTAACATGTATCAAAGACTTTTGCTTCTTCTTTCATTTTCTCATGACTAATTATAATGTTTTATAGTGACAGCAAATTTTCTGAATGTACTTTTTCTCAGAGCACTCTGACTACCTAAAAGTTATATAGAGACTTTCAAATACTTATTTTCAGGAACACTTGAAGACATTTCCTATTTTGTTTTTTGCCTTGTAGTTGACAGATGAGTAATTACCTCGGTGTTTTAAAAAACAAAATTATATACAGATGATGAATTGTTCATCAACACTATATACATGTATGCATATCCATATGCACATATATATATATTTGTAAGCATACATGCGTAAGGACATGCACACATACTCCATGAAGTTTGGCTACCTAATATTATAATAACATTAAACATTGTTATAATAAAACATTCATCTGCCACAATATACACAGCTGTATCATTTATAAATCAACATGTAAATGACATTTCAATATAGAAATACGCAGATCTCTTTTAAACACTTAGAACAAGATGTTGCATGTGTATTTCAGTACAAATCCAGTTACTTGACTATTTTGTCTGTTTCTGTAGGCACTGGCCTGCAGTTTTTTAGAGCACTTTTTTTTTTGTGCCTCCAAGTGTAATTTGAAATCTTGATGAGTTATTTGCTTTGCTCTTGTGAACAATGTCTCAAACCAAAAATTATTTTCTAACTTCTGTTGTTTCCATCACAGTTCACTCATTTCAGTACTACCCTTGTTCCTCCAAATGACTCTTTGCTTTACAGGAAATTTCCTTGGAAACAAGTTTCAACTGCATTGTGGAGATTAACTTGTACACAAACTACCCAAATAGACATTTCATCACTGCAATTCATATACATCTACAAATGTGATCTATTATTAATTGCATCAAACAGCTTATGACAATAAAATACTGACTGTAGCCAAAGCTGGTTTGCTTGTGAAAAGGAGTTATTTTAGGGCCAATCAACAATATATATGTTTCAGTCCTCATTAAAAAAAATGTGCATTTTTATCTTGTTAGTCTGTATTTTCAAATCTTTATATTTCCCCTTGGGACATGTGATATGGGAACCTGAAACAGACAAAAAAAAACAAGAAGAAGAAAAATATGATATAGCAGTGAACACCTCCAGAGAGTGAAACTGCAGAATAAGATGACCAAGATGTGGTGAAATCTGTTGCTGATGACATAAGAAATAAGCTGAGAAGTACTTAAAAGCATTAATGGGGATGAGACCCTGTCTTTATAGCTGGACAGGATGAGGTTTCTTTTTGGGCTCACTCAGTATGTGCTGTAAGTATTCAATGCCAATATTCAAGAGACTACCCTGTAATGTCATTACAAGGTCCCATCACAGTCACTTGCACATTTCCTTTGGCGCAGCAGATTTTTTTTGATGGGGGAGAGGGTCAACAGTCAAGAAATCCCTGCCCTCTAATAAGACAGCAGGAGAAGAAAAATACTTGCTAAGCACTTCAGCTGTTCTCAGATTCATAAAAAATATCATGTTGTGGAGATTATAGTGTTTCTTTTTCCTGTTGGTCAGCTGCTAGAGAACCTTTGGGAATTCACTAGATACAAGCTCCAGAAACTCTGCAGCACTTCCTGCTCTCACCTCAGCAGAGTAGCTACAGCAGAACTTCTAGTGCCATATATTCCATCACAGGCAACATTTCCTGTTATGCGGGGGGGCTTTAGAGGTGGGACGAGAGCAGCAGTCCTCTCCCAAATATTACAACTTATGAAAACAATAAAGGAAGCTCTTCAGATCTTAAAAATGGTGGTGGAGACCACAAAAAAGCAAGATGAAGTACAGGAGAGTGGCAAGACACTGATACCTCCAAGAGGGGAAGGAATTTGGGACCAGAAGAGAGAGGGCATCTGGATTCCAGAGGAGAGTGGGCATCTGGATTATTCATTCTGGAAGTCTAGGTTGGACTTAAATTCACACTCAAACCTTCAGCCCCTGGGAACAAGCACAGCACGTTTCAGTTTGGGCATTACACTAACAAAAACTCACAGTTTTGCTTTTTCTCTAATTTTGCACCCTTCACACCACGGGAGAGTCTTTTTATCAATCTTAGTCTGTATCCCAACCTTCCTGCGCAAAGGTTAAAAAGAATGTATTGATTATACTGTGAAGTGTGCCAATGACATTTCTAAGGTTGTGTAGTACAAATCTATAGATAGCTAGGGAGTATTCATGCTTGATCAAGTTCTTGTTATTACTGGGAGAAGCTCAAACCTTAACTGATGAAAGATGTTTCTCAAATTACCTAGCTCTGTAAAATATTTTTCCCGATTCAGAGCATTTTAACTTCCCCTTGCTATTAACGTAACACAGATCACAGATGAGTACAGAAAAGAACCAGGATGAAATCTTGGTTATGGGAGATCTGTCACTGGTTTCAAAGTGGTCAGTATATCACTTCAAGTTCTTGATATAAACAAGGAATATAAATCTTTGTTTGTAAGCGAACAGTGATCAAGGTAGTTGTGTCAGATCTGCTCCCGGGCTTTTTTTTGCCTGTTTTGCAGCTGCCATGTCACCCCTCAATCTATTGTCTCTGCTTCTGCAACAGGACAAGAAATTCTGGAGCTTAGTGCCCTACTGCTGTCTTACTGTGCATTAGTATGTCTAGGAAAAGCGGCATCAGTGAAGGCTGGCTTCTCACGGACTTGTGTGCTATGGCCAGACCTCCCAGTGCCTTGCCATGGAGGAGCTGTGACTGACGCCCTTCGTGACATTGGGGCATCACAGAGCTTCCCCTTCTGGGCAGGTTCTCTGATTTGACAAGGATTTTGCTGCCTCTGAAATTCTTCCCACAGGTTGACACAAGAAGGTCTCCCCTCTCCCAGCAATCTATTTTCATGAAGTTTTTAGGAATCCTACGAGTGTTAAAACAGCCAGCCAGCTGAAAACCTTCTTTAAAACTTGTCTGGTCAGATAAATACATGTACACAGACTGGCAGACATGTAAGACTTGCTTCTGTAGAAAGACAAGTTAAAAAGAATTAGACTTTAAGCACATTTCTGACAGGATTCCTCTGTAGGTATACAGGCTTTGTCACAAGAGCTCAGAAACTTTCATCAGCCCTATCCACCCAGGAACTGCTCAGCTCCATACAGTTTTTGCTGCTGTTACAAGTCATTCTGAAGCCTACTGACAAAAGGAGAGACAACATGCAATAACCCTTCAAGGGAATAAACAAATCAGCCTTTGAGTCTCAAATGAGGGCTGAGACACAGGTCTCAGGGCTGACACTTGAGCCCCAGACTTTAAAATCTACTCTGCCCATGTGTCATCTGTGGCTGTGAATACCGAAAGGCTAAATGGCTTTCTTGCCGACAGGAATCGCACACGCCAGAGATCAGTTCAGTTCATGAGTCATTGGCTAAGCAGATGTCAGAAAGCATGATATTTAAAGTTGATTTCTGATGGAAATATCAAAAGGGTGTCTCTAATGCTGAAGCCACTTCTCAGTGATGGCTTGCTGCTGGTTCATAACTGCTTTCTGCTCTGCATCCATCTACCATGAAAGCTGCTGTGGCACTACCTTGCATCTGTGCTCAGACAGAACAAGACTAGATCCTTTTAAATGAACTGTGTAAGCTATTCACCTAATCAAAACTGACCTTTAGGTTTTGGGAGAACTAGTGTGCTGAAACTACCCATATTACTATCCCTTCATCATGGGCTAAATATAAAAGTTTGGAAATAAGTATGCTTTATGCATAGGAGGAGAACTCACACTTCAAGATTTCTTCCTAGAAGTGATTCCCTCCACAAGGTCTTGAGCAATTTCTATCAAAAAATATTACCCTACAGACACAAATTTGGCCTTATTCCCAGACCCCCATCTAAAAACCTGAAGCACAGAGTCAAGTTCATTAAGGGCCTCATATTTATGAGGAGTTCAAGAGACTTTGATCCAGGACAAAAAGATGTCTGTGAGGTTTGCGTATAAAGGAAATGCTTTTTCTTCCTGTCTATTCAGAGGTACATTCAATCTTCTGACCTTTTGTTCTCCATTTTTAATTCTTTTTTCTGCCAAATAACTGGGTATTATCTCTGAAATATCTCAATCAGTTCAAGTAATAATAATACTAATAATGCTGTGCTTTGATATTGCCCCTTTTATTTGGAGATCTTGAAACACTTCATACAAAAAGATTATTATTATTAGCTTCCTTTTATACATTTGGAGACCAAAGCACAGAACACTAAAGTAACTTTTCCAAAGCTGCTCTGCCAAGTTAAGAATGAAACCAAATTTTCTTTTGTCCTGGTTCCCTGTACCACCCTAGTTCCATAAAATACTGACAAATTATGTGATAGAGCATACATATATCACATATTCAAATATAGAAGGCAAAGTAAATAAGCTGAAAGAATTGAGAAGTGCTCCTCAGTAAATTTTATGGCACATGCTAGGAACTGTGTCAGCTATACTAGAATGTACTTTCTCTGCTGTCCGCACAAACTTCTGCAGCTTAAGATCTTTTGCACTTCACCATATCCAGATTTCGTTTTTAAATTCACATATTTTTATCTGTTCTATCTGGAATTTAATATTGTGGTGGTTTTCCTCTTTCTGAACTTATCATTTCATCACCTCTCAAAATAACCGCACTTGCAATATTTATCACTTCATCTTGCAGAATGTGCAAAATGCAGACTTTGGTAGGTCCCTCATCAGCTTACTCCCTATGGTCCAGAAATTTTTTTTGTTAAAATTGTTTCAGGTTTTTATTCAAACAAGTTTATACATTTACCAGTATTTTTCCCAAGCTTCATGACTCTCCCACAGAGACTAAACTTCATACACTTGATGTTCTTAGAGCTATGTCCTTTCATCTTTCTAGAACAAAGCCATTTTGAAAATCTCTCAGGCTTTTTGTAGCTTTTGGTAATAAATCCAGGGGGATTTTTTTTTTCTTCCCAGAGGCTCTCAAAGGGGTTTCAAATTGTATGAGGGTCTCACATGCATTGAACAAACTGTCCCTCCCCTCTCAATTAGGGCTTACTTTACTGAGGCTCAGGCAACATCTGCAGCTTGTTTTAGGGGCATCCCTACTTCTGCACTACAGAGGGCAGCTACTTGGAGTTCAGTTCATACACTCACCAGACATTGCTTCAGGATAAGAACTTCTAGATAAGGTCCCCTGGAGTTGTTAATTAGACAAACATTTTACTGCCTGTCTTCTTGTTGGGTAATTGGTAGTTGCCTACAGAGGGATCCAGGTGGACCGCTGCTGGAGGAGGAGAGATTATCTATGATAATTAAAGTTCTCTGAGATGCTTTTGGGTTGATAGATCCCATGTTGCCTGTCTTTCCCATAAGTGCAGAGTCCTTCAACCAACACTTGCATAGATACACCACCAGGAAACTGAGATTACTTTGCCTTTTATGTCCCAGATTATGGTATACAAGCATTTACAACCCTAGTAGATACATTTGGCTTAAAAGAGAGGAGTATGTATTTGTGAGGTATACACACATGTGTAGTGAGATCATGTGGCCAAAAGCATTACAAAGGTGACTCTTACTAGTCATGCTACCAGCGCACCACTTCCTGGTGACCTTTGGCAATATGACTCCTACATTCTGCTTTACTGATTTTGTTGGTTCTGTTTATTTTTCTACTAAATGGGCTTACAGGAAGAATCAAAATATGCAAAGTCTGTATTCTAACATGTACACAGAATTCAGGTCTGCATTTCTTTTGCATGTTCTGTTGACAGTGTTGTGTGTTGAGTGGTTCATTTAACTGCTTGCTTTTGCGCCTTTAGGGTTCAACGTTGATTTATTTATGTCTAGCTTAGTACTCAATATCATGCAGTATTTAACGTGTTAAAGACTGAGCTTTAGAATAGGTATATCGTTGCAGCCAAAACAGCTGGATCCCTCAGGAGGATGTCAGCAACAATGTTAAGACTTCTCTCTATGCAAGAAATTACTGAATTCCACCAACTCTACTGTATTCAGTAAAGAACAAAGCTGGGTCTCAGGTCTGCCTACTCCCAAAATCTCTGCACAGTTTTTAATAGTGAATATATACTTTTTTTTATCCTCTGGTAACCTTTACATGCTTTTTGCATGCATCCAGGTTGTGTGTCTTCTAAGCCAAAAGTGTGACAGGATTAATTGTTGTGCTAGTATTTTTATCTAAAATTATATGTTGCAGTTCTAGACCTTATTGAGAGAGACTAATTTCAGGAAATTTCCTTCTCATCAAAGGAATGAGTGATTTGAATAATCACATTAATTCTATATATTTATCTCAGCTAAACTAAACATCTTAACATCTTAAGGTCAGTCTGTGAGACTGTACAGCAGATGATTTGGAGTTGATGAGACTTAAACGAGCATGAAATGGATGCAGGAGAGTGACTTTCCTTATACAAGTGTGTGAGTACCCTTTTATTCAGAGAAGCATTTTTTTTTAATAAGTCCAGGTATCTAGTGTTGCTATTTACTCTGTTTACATTTTGGTCCGCAAAGCACCACTGGAGGGAAGCCACAGTTCTCTATAAGCCTCCTCTCTCCCCCATTCCACCAAGTCCCAATCAATACAGCAGATTCAGTACCAGAGAAAAATAAGCTCCCAAAAAGGACAGCGTAATTTCCCCAGAGGACTAAGGAAGGAGAAAGATTGCTGTGACTGTTATGGCACTGATTATTGGGAGATCCCCCTGACACAGCTGCGCTTTGGTCATCACGCATGGTTAGGAAAAAAAAGCTGAGTCAGGTATCTGTGTTCCTAAACTATTTAGAATACCAAATCACAGATTCAGAAAGAATATGATGGGATGGAGCTTTCTTTGCAGTGCAAAGTATCTGACACACGTCTAGGCCATTAATTAGAGAGATACTTTCTATTGCAGTTTATTTACAGGATCTAAATATTAATATACTTTAGAAGACGGAGGTGGAAAAGATCTGGTGAATTGTCAGCTTCTTGGCAATGCAAGATGCTTCTGAGCTAAAGTATGTAACTGATAATGGATAACCTTTTCTGGGTTCTATTCTTATTTGCCAAATTACAGACGAGGAATAGGAAATAAGACTCAAGATGACATTTGATCCATGAGTCTTAAAAAAAAAACAAACAGATTATTAAAGACAACAACTATGTCATGTGGGAAAGGTCATGATTTAATTGCAAGATTGTGAAATTGGGATGCCAAGGACTGGGATAACAGGTTCGAAAGACACATTCAGCTAAATTACTCAGTAGAATAGGGGGCATTCCTTTTCATATTCTGGATGAAATAATGTTTCAAAACTCTTGATGAAAAAGAAAAACCAACCAACCACAAACCTGATTTACCTGAGTAAATCTGATGTTTTTTTAAATTATAAATTACATCTATAGGACCCTTCAGAAAAAAATTCCTCTTACTTAAAATAACTCTTACACTATCAAACCTTCAAAATCTGATCCTGAAATACTTACCTTATCATGATTTTATCAGAATCAATTGTATAAAGAGTAATCAGTGAAACCCAAGTAATTTTAGCAACAGTAGCTGAGGTGAAATAACTGAGTAGCATGTAGGCAGCCATTCTTGACAAACGTGCTAGTAATCAAAAAGACAATGCTGCACCTGTAATTATGAAAGAATGTTATATTCTGAATAAGACAATATTTACAATATGTCAAAATGAAGATAAAGGAAAAGTACTAAAGGCACTCTGCATTCAGGTAGCTTAGAAAAGTAAATGGTTTGTATAGCATTACCCAGGTGTTTTGTTGTAATTTATGGCAATGAATTTTTGTCTTCTAAAATTGATTTCAGCCTTGTAAAAGAAGCTGGATTGTCATCATATGGGACTGAACTCCTCAATTTATCCAAATTACACATATGTTGCAGGCAGTGCAATTTTCCATAACCTATCTTGTCAACATCTCTCAACCCTGACCTACTTATGGCATCTCCAAAGATGAACACATTTTTCAGCCTCCATGTTCATTCAGCCCTTGGTGTCTTTGCTGAGCTTGCCAGTTAGTGTCCCTGAAGAGGGAAGCGGGGCTGTTTGAATGCGGACACCAAGTTTTGGACCACCAAGTCATGCTTCAGAGTTGTTTCCTTTAACAAGCCAACACTTACTGTATCCCACCATGATGTCTAACATTAGTTTTGTCTCTTTACCTATGTTTATGATATGAAATAGCTGAGCTGTCTCACATTCTAGTGCGTGAAAACTGTTGGCAAGTGTTGATGCATTTTTTCTTAATTCTGACTGCCATACACCTCCAATTAGCCATTACATAATACAATCTGTTCTGTATTTGATTTGAACTAACAGATTCTACTGTTATGGACATATATAAGCACCTAGAGAGATGGATAGGCCCAGTGCCATGGAGGTGGTAGACTGCACACTCCAGCAACAATCCCTGTGTCATTCAGTCTCCTGTTGAGTGTGAATTTAAATCACTTAAATCCTGAACATATCTATCCTTTGAATATTATAAAATTTAAACCCTTTAAGAATTCTTTTGGAAAAAACCATATGAATCAAGAACAAATTATAGGATTAAGAAACCAATTGTTCACTTGGATTTAAAAATCCACCATGAATTTTCTAAATCTCAAACTGTTTAGTTAGGTTTTAGTTTTAACATTTGATGTGCTTGATCTTAAATCATTCAGTAATAAAATGGAAAAATTACAAATCAGCCTGGCTAAATTAGAATAATCATAAAGTGAGGTGCCATAAGAAAGTCATTTAGTATCTTAGAAAGTTCACTTACACAGCTGAAACAGATGAAAAATACTCCTCAATAAAATATAACATATATATCAGGCTCAACATCAACCCTTTTCTACATCCATGGCATTTTATGTATCCCTCAGTATTGAGAATAAGCCTCTATTAATATCAAATTCCTTGGAAGTCTCCTAAACTTCTGGACATTGTAACTGAGAGATTGATTGTTCCTGGTCCAGTCCAAGCCAGAAGAGAAGCCGAGCAGGCAATCTATCTACAAGCCTAAAATTAGAGTGAGGCATGCCACCATCTGTTATTCCCACCTTACCTTATGGATGTTAGGATGATTGACTCTCAGAAAGTAAGTACTGGTCCTGAGTAGGACTAGACTTGGGCATATTTTAGATATTTTTACCTTTTAGTTTTCCAGCTTTGCTTTTTCATTGTTAGATGTAGGAGAGAGTATAAAATAATGTACAAAAATGTCAGGAAATGGCAGAAACAAATGCTCTCTTATCTACAGTATAAGTGGGATGGAGGAAAGTGGTGGTAAGCTCAGAGGGTCAGAAGACCCATTACATCTGTTTAATGAGAAAGCTGAGTCTCTGGGACCTATTCACATCCTCCCTGCGAAAGGCCTTTCACAAGAGCCAGATATGTGGAGGACCTTGTTCACACCTCTGGCCTTTTTACCTGACCCTTATTTGAAGGCAAGAAAGAAGCAAATTGCTTTTATAGTGTCTGGTGCTTTTTGGCAGTTCATTTGTTTTTCACAATGACAGTGACTTGAAACTTTTTTTAAACATAAAATACGCATGGAAAAATTTAATGTCTGGAAACCACGGGAGGAGTTCAAATAGTTCAAATTAATAGAGAATCCTTAGGCCAAATGATGACCATGATTCTGTTCAATCTTCATCGCCCTCAAACCTGTCTCATCCATCTCCTTTACCAGGAGATCATTGTCTGAAAACAGTAGGCTGCAGGAGTGTAACAGCAGACTTAATTTATCCTTCAGAACCATTGCTTCAAACAATAACACACAAATTGGTAGGACATGGACTGACCATAGTATGCCAAAGTGAATGTAGAGCCCTTTCTATTCTTTCTTCTCTAACTTTCAGAATTTAGCTGAAATGCAAGATTTGGTGATAGCAGAGTCAGGAGGAGGACAACTTTTACATCTTACATGAAAATAACTTGAACTAGACTTTAAAGCGTTCACGCTACAAAAGTTAAAGCTTCTAGTTACTGGCAGGACAAACCCTGAAGGTCTTGACTAGCTAAACTGAAAGTTAATTTTGTGTTCAAACTGTTCATAAATCAATGCCTTTTTTCTCAGCTCTTTTTCCAATCCATTATGAGCTGGGAAAATAACTGTCTACATCAGTAGGTTGCATATTTTGTGAGCAGATTTTTTTGTAGTCAAATCTCATTGGCCTCCTCAGACTGCTCTGTGCCCAAGTCACCAAACTCACATTATAAGGACAATGTAGTTTTGCTGAAAAACCATTTGCCATGGTTTCATAGCTTCCCATTTTGGACACATTGGCAGCTTACTGAATATTCAGTTTGTCTAAGCTTGTGTATTAATTTTTCATTTTCAGAAGGGCTGTTAAGAAAAATGAAAGGGTTGGAAGTTACTTTCCATAATTTTGAAGAATTTGTCTGTACCCTGATATCAGACAGTCCCTCCCTTTCTAAAACACCCACCCCAACCCATCTACAAAGGTGCATTTAATTTTCATGCTGGAAATTTAGTTTTCATATGTCATACATTTTGGAAGACCTAAAAGCCTGATTTTGAGAAAGTTTATTGTTTCTAGTAATCCAACAGAGGTAGTAAGGAAGTCAACATATGTCCTAGGGCTGTATAAGAGCTATTCACTAAGTATACTCATCGGGGGTATTTAATCACTGACTGTCTGAAGTGCAGCAAGGAACATGAAGCTGCTGCTTAATGAAGATGCTATTACCTTTTGGGTTATGGTTTTGTATTTGGAATTTAAACCAGAAACTCTAAACAAATAACTAAAAGCGAATAAAAAGGTATCAGAATATTTCACTTCTCCAATTTAACATTCAAACATGAATCCAAATCTTAGACTCTGTTTACAGTAGGGTAAGGGCCAGGGATGCCTCAGTGCGTTGTATGAAACTAAACATCATATTTTTAATCTGTCACGAATTTATTTCACCAGTTTTTACAATTATCTTTTTCATTATCTAAGGGCATTTGCAGAAACACATTTTAGGTCATTAGAATGTTCCCAGAAAGGATGTGCAATTATTTCTGAAAAGATATGTCTAATATTTTATTGCCTATCAGTCCACATGTAGCTAAACACTGTATACGTAAAGTTCCAATGGTAAAGAAGGAACCTCTTTCTCTCTCTCTCTTGCTTTCTCTGCCTCATAAACACACACACTACACTCTCATGCACATAGCGATATACCAAAGGAAGGTTTTGGCCCCCAGCTTCCCAAATTGTTCTAATATTTTTCAGCCAAAATGCCAATAAGCCAAAAAGCCCTGCAACAACAAAAGGATGCAACAGCAGGAAAAGGGAGAGGTGAAAAGCGAAGTACCTGCGCTGTGACACCGTACCTGGGAACCCTAGGGCACAAAATACAGTCTCACACTGTGAAAAGCAGATCATCAAAGCAGCCTTGCTAAATCACCTTCCACTGGTAAGTACACAGGCCAAGTACCCTCGCCCCATAGCAGCCAATAAGCGCCTACCTATTTGTAATGCTGCAAACACAGTTAGCAACATATTTGTTAGCAGGTGTCACTGTGATGAGAAGAGCAGACGGCAGTCAGGCTGTAATTATTGTGTGAACCCAATAGGCGTTACACACTTCATTTTGGAACACATCACAGAATTCTTTAATAGCTGGCCTGATTATTAGGATCTTACGTTAATTTGTGCAGAATGTTATAAAAGTTAAGCAAGAAGATATTAACATTATACAAATGAGAGTGGTTCTGCCTGTTAGCTTGAACATACGGCAAGAAACAGAATGACACTATCCAACACTGCAAATTTACATTTAACAAAATCGCTAAGTAACAATTTTACAGTCATCTTAATTTGCATCACTAAAACCTGGCAGCATTTCACCCAAAATGCATTAGCAGGAACTATTTATAAGATCAGTATCAAGGTTTTCATATAAAGCAAGTGAATTAATATGATTGTTAGAACAGTCCTTGCAATGGTGATGCCTAACTTCCTTAGAAAAGTACAGTTAAAGATCACCATCACTGCTCCGTAAAAACTTGTTAAAACTTTTCATAGTGAAATAACTGTGAAAAGGTAAATTGGGGTCAAAGGTGGGAAAATATAACCCAACTTCTCAGGGCAATCAAATATCTTCATATTGTGTACTGTCTAGGGTGTGAGTGTAAGCACTTCACAGTGGGATGTTTTCAATCTATATTTGTCCAACACGGCACAGAGGAGCCACAACTTGCATTGATTTTGTCATTGTGTTTGTGCAGCAGGTGTGAACTAGTGGAGGCAGGGTTCTGATTCCCCAGCTTTCCATGTCAGGAACCAACCTGCCTTCGAGATGAAGTCCTGCTTTTCTCCCCAGAGCAGTGGGAAAAGAAACAAGGAGAGATGGTGCAGACCTGGGTCTTAACACGGAGCCAGACCACAGCAGAAGGGGATGCACCAAGACATGGAGACAAGAAGCCTCATCAGGTCCTACAATTTAAGAAATACATTAGTACCAATAATTGATTTCATTATAGAAATTTAATTAACCCTGCTTGCCTTTGAAAACATTATATATTCTTACAAGGCCAAAATTTCCCTTCGGATCTGCTCTATAGTTCTTAATTACATTGATCGACTGTACTGACATATCACAGAATCACAGAATCACACGTTGGAAGGGACATCAGGGATCATCTAGTCCAACCTTTCTAGGAAGAGCACAGTCTAGACAAGATGGCCCAGCACCCTGTCCAGGCAACTCTTGAAGGTGTCCAACATGGCCAAGCCAACCACTTCCCTGGGGAGATTATTCCAATGGTTGACTGTCCTCACTGTGAAAAATTTTTCCTCTCGTGTCCAACTGGAATCTCCCCAAGAGCAACTTGTGTCCATTTACCCTTGTCCTCTTCATGTGGCTCCCTGTAAAGAGGGAGTCTCCATCTTCTTTGTAGCTACCCCTTAAGTACTGGTACACGGTGATGAGATCCCCTCTGAGCCTCCTTTTCTCAAGGCTGAACAAACCCAGTTCTCCCAGCCTATCCTCATATGGCAGCTTCCCAGGCCTTTGATCATCTTGGTGGCCCTTCTCTGGACCCTTTCCAGCCTGTCCACATCCTTTTTGTATAGTGGGGACCAGAACTGTACACAGTACTCCAGGGGTGGCCTGACAAGCGCTGAGTAGAGTGGGATAATGACTTCTTTATCTCTGCTGGTGATGCCCTTTTTGATGCAACCCAGCATCCTGTTGGCCTTCTTGGCCGCAGCAGCACACTGTTCGCTCATGTTGAGCTTTCTGTCCACCAGGACCCCCAGGTCTCTTTCCACAGAGCTGCTCTGCAGCCAGGTGGATCCCAGTCTGGGCTGCACTCCTGGATTATGTTTTCCCAGGTGCATGACCTTACACTTCTCCTTGTTGAACTTCATAAGTTTTTTGCTGGCCCACTCCTCCAGCCTGTCCAGATCTCCCTGCAGAGCAGGTCTCCCTTCTGGACTGTCTACTTCCCCACTCAACTTGGTGTCATCAGCAAACTTCACCAAGCTACACTTGATGCCGTTATCCAGATCACTTATAAAGATATTGAATAACATTGGGCCCAATATCGATCCCTGGGGGACCCCACTAGTGACATGTTGCCACTTGGAAAAGGAGCTATTTGTCACCACCTTTTGGGTGCGGCCTGTCAGCCAGTTCCCCACCCACTGCACAGACCACTTGTCTAGGCCATAACATATGTATTTTTCTTCATATCAGTTGGAAATCTGCACACCTAAGTAGTCCAGAATACTGAAGCAAACTGCTATCATGTGGATTTGAAAAGAATTTTGCCCTCAGATTAAATTAAAAAAAACACCACATGAAGAAAGGTTGAGTTTCTGAGAGTACACCACTTGTATGCTGCGTTATATAATATGAATAATTTATATTGCTAAAAGTGCTTCCTCTGAAATATGGGTAGAAGCGGGTAATTGCCCATGGATAATACTTTATATATTTTGTAGGAGGAACATACCTCAACCCAAGAAAATACACTGGTGCTAGGGCACAACTTTCAGATATGAATGACTCAATGAATCATGAATGACTATGATTTTCTTGGAATCTAATGGTTTAACACACACTTAAATACATAACAAATGCATGGAAAACCCTACACAATCTAAATTGTGTAGCACGGAGTGGACTGTGAACTCTTCTGAGCACGTAAACTGTTTGGGGTTTAAACAATAAATGAATGTGTAAGTATGGGGGCAGCTTTTACCTGGCAGATAGTGGCATCCATCCCTACTGGAAATTTATAAATATTTCTGAAATCTTTCTCTATTGCTCTGTCTTAAGAGTGACATGCAGTGGCTGCATGATGCAACAGAGGTTTAAAAGAACAGCATTGCACAAAAAAGAACAGCATTTAACACGACAACATATCTGAACTTGTTATACCACACAACAAGTTTCCATAGACATTGTTTTTACTGGTATTTAAACACGCTGTAGAGCTACTGTTCATTCATGCATCCGTGCTGTTGCTCTCAGAGGGGATTTTAACAAAATCATATCATAACTGTGAGTCTTTTATGGGCTACAGCGTAGGGCTGCTTTTATTGCAGGATCTAGACTGATGCAAACCAGTATCAGATAGAAAGCAGCAGGTAAGAAATATTCCTGAAAATATGGAGTAGTTTTGTATTTTGAATAGTAGCCTTCAGATCAGATGATCACGTTACAGTTGAGCAGGTAGTGACGTTAGCCCACTTCTCTCTTGTGTTAAAGGCTCTCCTCCTCACATCAGTCATTCCCCTTTCACACTTGCACCACTCACACCTGCTGCTATCACTGGAGCTGCCCTTTTGTTGCCTCTGCTTTTGACCCACTTTTCTTGGTAAACTGGGTGGAATTTTATTTTGCAGAAGTTTCTGTATCTTCTGTGGGTTGGTGATTTAGCCCAATAAGCCTACTAGTGTCTGAAAATGAAATTGAATGTGCCAAGACTATCCTCTTTAAAACAGGGAATGCATAAGGCAAGCTTATTGTCCTTGTCTAAGTAGCAAAATGATGCTCAACCAATCTCTTTTATTCCTTATTCTGTCTTGGTTGGTATCATTTCTCTCTAGTTATGGTGTTTCTTATTAACTTCCCTAATGGCTAGTATACAGCCATATGACCTTCTGG
The DNA here is from genome assembly GCF_963921805.1 of Phalacrocorax carbo. Lineage (NCBI taxonomy): Eukaryota > Metazoa > Chordata > Aves > Suliformes > Phalacrocoracidae > Phalacrocorax > Phalacrocorax carbo. The sequence continues at coordinate 84,360,096 of NC_087515.1, read as the reverse complement.
AGACCATGTTCTTTCCAACATAAAATGATATTTCAATGTTACTGCAAAACTTCATAGAATCATAGAATCGTTAAGGTTGGAAAAGACCCTTAAGATCATCGAGTGCAACTGCTAAACTATCGCTCTGTCTGTCTGGAGCAAAACAAGGGAGGACATGAGCCATTATCTTCTACAAATAAAACAACTATTGAAAGTCCGAGAAAAATAGGTGCCAGTGCATTGATTATAGTCCTGAGGAATCTGAAGTTATAGCAAGAAGACTTAATCAGAGGATGCAGTCCAGCTAAGCCCACTTTCCAGCAACATGAGAGAGGAAAAATGGAAAATGTGATGCTGTCTTAACAAATCTTTGTCAGCTTTACTCTGAGTAGAAGTGTTGTTATCTGATAGTCATGTATGCATGCACATTGACACTATGGGGCATAGTTAAGGTGCTCTCTATACGTTTTGCTGTATCTTAATTCCTTGGCACGATTTTTAAATGCAAATGTTAATTCCAACATTCCTGTGGCTGTAACAAAAATGCACTGCTTATTCTCCTCAACCTTTTACTTCTTCTGCGTTTCTCCCGGCTTAATTTTTCAGGTTAAATTGGGCAAAGGTTGTTTTTGTTTTCTGTGAAGAAAATATACATTCCAGGAGCAGAACTGTCTTGATTGATACGTTATGCATCCATCAGTTGGGTTACATGGACTATGAGTCAGGGTATAATTCAGCCCTATGTCAGCATTTTCCTTTCCAAGTGCTTGAGACTATGCATTGCAGAAACACGCTTCTGGGGAGAATACTTCAGAAAATTGTGCTAACTCCTTGGTTCCTTCCATCACCACAATGTCATATTAGGAGGCACAAAGTGACATCTTGATATATTGCTTATAGCCTCATATAAGGTAAAGTCTTATTAGAAAGTAATAAAAGTGACCTCCTGCTTTTTTGTCCATAATCTTGTATTACGTTAAGATGGAAAATCAGAGCTGGTTATGTTTGCCATTATTTTGTTGTATTTAAAATAATATTGTGCAACACCAAGGTTGGAGTTTGAAAAATGCTAAGAAATAATACTGTCTGGAGCAATATATAAAATATTGATGAAAATAGAAAAGACAAACATACTTCCCTGTGGTTCATTTTGGGTGTGTCTGATGAACAAAGCAAATAAAATCTCTGCCTTCATTTACAGTGTGTTTTCAACTTAAGTAGTTGCAATGCTCAAAATGTTGTAGTCTAAAATAAATCTGGAAATATTGTAAAAATAAGCTTAGTTTGAGTGTAATGTGGCATGCAAGTACATTTTGCTCATGACCTGAATTAGACCATTAAGGGTAAAGGTATTTTGTTAATAAATGGGGAAAACACTGTGCCACCTTAAATGAGGTTTCTCTGGTAGAGAGAATAAGTTGTTTCTTTGAAGGAAGGGTTAGAGTTGGAAACCCATCAGGAAATATGACTTACAGTGTAATTTTAATGAAATAGGTTTGACATATTTAACTTCAGAAATGTCTACTATTCTATCTATATAGGCCAAAAAAAATCATAATATAGGTTTAATTTAATGCAATTAAAGATTAGCTTGTCCTATGTTAGGGATGTTACTCTAGGGGGAACAAAACTGGTTGCAATAGTGAAATTATAAAAGTTGTTTTATGTCACATTAGTTAACATATGCAAGCTTATTTAACATGTGGACCACAAATAAGTGTAATTATATTAAAACAAGGATCTGTAGCTCAGAAGCAATAAAAATAGACTAGGTTGTATTATTAATTCTTGTGTTAAGGGTTTTGAGCCATGTTGATTGGCCTGAATTTTTTGATTTTGTTATGGTACAAAGGGATTGTTTGAAGTAATTTGTCCCCGAGAGAGGCTCACAATCCCAAGCGGGTTTCAATTCAGCAAAGCAAATCTAATTTTGTTTGCTTTATGCAAACCAGAAGGGGCTGTGGTTCATTCTGTTTTCACTGGAGGGGAAAGGCGCACTAATGGGACCTGCTGAAATGCATGCATTGCAAACATCATACCCCTGCATATATTAAATTTAGCTATGTGATGCACTGTGTTCATCATCTCATTGTGTACACAGATACGCTTTAGAACAAAGCCTTTAATAGTACAGGAACCTTACTACATTATGCCAACACACTATTGTATTTATATTTAATGCTACAACTGGAATTTCTTCCCTTGGATAAAGTGTATTGATATGCCGCCTTTTTTTTCCCCTCTTGTTACTTGTTATAGTAGACAGTATACTGAGGACATTACATGCTTAAGCTTCAAGCCATCTGAAGATTAATTATATGGAGGTCTCATAATGGTTTTTAATTTTCCTTTTTTTACAGCCCAGAGTTAAATAGGAGACATGTTCAGGATCTGATTGCCAAAAGAGCAATAATCCCCAATCCATCAGATCGAGGCTGTAAGATAAATGAAGGGGAATTGCACCTGCAAGACAGGTAATGCTCCAGACAATAACCACTGCTTTGACAGATTGCTCCCCTCTCTTCAGAGTGGCTCCTTTTTAGTTTTTACAAACGCAGTATTTATATTGCCTAAAAAGTACACCAGATCTGAATAAATGCTGGATATAGGAGGAAATACGTTTCTCTGACAGCCAAAGGAAATGTTGCCATTTATTTCACTGTGAGTCAGAGTGGGCCACTAAAAATGTTTGATGGCAAAGTTGAAGGACAGGTAAATTTATTTGCATATAAGCCACATTATTTGTTTATTGAATTTTCATAATAGTGCTATGGTTCACGTGGTGTTGCTCAATTTTTTCCAGGGTGATTCTGTTTTGAAAACAATTTTGATATTGCACAGAGACAGACACATCTCAGAACCCTTCAATTTGTCATTAGACATTTGGCTGCTTGCCTATTTTACTGATAATATTGCAAAACTACATTAATTTACTGAATGATTTTTGTGAATCAGTTCACACAGAATTCAGGATGATACTTGTCATGCATCAGATGATTATTAAAAGCATAGGTTTACTTGTTATGCTTATTGTGTGGTACAGTTCAAAGTTTGCTTAAGTGTGCAATTTAAATTCAGAGATGAGTTAGGAATAATGATTCTTCTGCTTTTAAAGTTCCTTCGCAAAACACTACAGGAATATTATTCGCAATTGAGTTCTGTATTGCCACTTACCTTTCTCTTTAGCTAGTATTCATCCTTAATTTCTCAGGATATTCAGGAATCAAAATTTTTAATACTGCAACACAAACGTTTTGTTTCTGTTCCCAAAACCCTGCTCGCAGAGGCAGCTTTGATGGGTCGGCGGCTCTTCTTGTGCAGAAGGTCTCCTTATGAGCGAGCCCAATCACAGCACAGGGGATCGGAGCCCTCCTCTGTGCCCCTTCTACAGTTCAAAGGGTGTGACTGTACTCTTGATACAGAGAAAATACACCCTAGTATTTTCTAATCTCTGAAGCCATTCAGAAGTAATGCAAACAGGTAAGATTTTGGTTGTGTGTTATATTAGAAGGAATATTTGAAAATAATTATCTTGTCTATCACTGCATGATACCTGCATGTCCTTCAACATCTAGAATTCAACAGGCACAAAGTTTTGATGCATCCTCTTCTGCTAGATTTAGGCAAAAACTGAGATTTTGACTTAGAATAAGATTCTAGGCAAACAACTTATTAATGGGAGTGCTCCTTTGCTCAAAATCCTAATTGCTTAGGTAACAAAGTCAATGTTCAAATTAACCTGAAACTTCTAAAAATCTAAACGAATAAAAATTGAAGAGGAAAAATAGCTGAGTGGTTTGTTGAGAAGATAAACACGTTTGAAATTGGAGCAAAGACAGCAGTGTGAGCTGCTCTAACGTTAAGTTTTGGTGATCGCTATTGAGAGGGACTGGGCCAAGTTCTTTCCATGGTGTAAAGGAAGACAGGAGATCTGAGTCAGCATAAATCAGTACCTGCAGGTCAATATCACTCTTCAGAGCTTACACTTTGACAGATCTACTTTGAAAGTATTTTGAGTTACTCCAGCTGAGGATCTGGCCCGCATAAAAGGATGAGTACAATTTAAAACATTTAAAAAAGAAGTACTCTGATCAAAGGACTTTTATTAGCTAAGGTTATTGAACACAAATTATCTGAAATAGAGTGTAGAATGAAGAAAGAATGTTTGTCAGAGGAGTTTAAATTGAGATAATTTTACAGAGGAGGACTGAGGAAATGCTGAAATTACCATCAGTTGCAGTCATAAAGTATTTTGATAGCTAAATATGATTTATTACTTGCTTTTATTTTTATCATTCCTCATTTATATAGCACCAACCACTTATCAAAAATTAATAAAATAGCACAGTCTTTTAGAACCTTAAAGGCTAACTCACATGAACGTAAAGAGAAATGAAGGGAAGGGATGCAATGTCACTTCAATAATGCAATACATACAGCAAAAGACGATCCTTGCTTCAAGGGGTCTTCTGTATGAATAGACAAGGCAGATAAAGGAGCTAATATTAATTCCTCAGCTTACGGATGGAGAACTGAGGCACTGAAAAATCAAGGGTTTTACCCAAATTGACAGAGAAACTCTGCCTGAGCTAGACACTGCATCCATTTTCTTCATGCTCGACTTCAATACTTTTCCCTCCCAAAAGGTTGATGTATATTAAAATAACATAAACTTTATACAGTCTGCACTATTCAGCAAGATCATGTGGGGCTGAACCTGATTCAGCTTATTCTTAGCTGAGGGTCTTGCAGACTAAGATGCCCTGTTAATCCCTATGGTCAACTGATCCAGACTATAACAAGCATTAGAGTCCAATTCCGCAACCGATTACATAATTTAAAACATATAAATAGCCTTGTCAACATTATTGGATCTATGAATAGGCTTACAATTAATAGTTACGTATGTTGTATTGATGAGCAACTAGTTGTTAAGAAATTATAATTTGTTACTAACACAGGTCACACATAAAATGCAGTTATATCCATAAAAAACATTTCTATCCTTTAGAGGGGTTTGAAATACAGAATAAGTAAAAGCTAAATTTCATAGCTTTATTAATTATGCAAAACTCCAGAAGAGTTCAAAAAGAAAGATAAGCTGAAGGACTTGGGGGGGGGGGGTCCAAAGTGGCAATGCTAATGCCATCACATCCAATGGGGGAATAAGCCAGGCCAACCAGAGCAGTGACAAAGGTGACTTAGCCACCTCACAAGATGACAATCGGAAGACCAACCACCTCAAGGGTGTGCATAGTGGGTCCTCATGCACCCCTCCAGGGAAACCTGCATGCTTAATTACCCCTCTGAAATGCTTGTACACCAACACACCCGGCATGGGGAATAAACAGGAGGAACTAGAGATCTGCGTGCAGCTGCAGGGCCACAACCTGACTGCAATTACAGAGACATGGTGGGATAGCTTGCATGACTGGAATGACGTCATGGATGGCTACAGGCTTTTTTATGAAAGACAGACCAGCAAGGCGAGGTGGGGGAGTGGCTCTTTACATGAAGGAGCAGCTGGAATGCATCGACCTCTGCCTAGGGGTGGAGGAAGAACAAGCTGAGAGCTCATGGGTAAAAATTAAGGGGCAGGCAAATATAGGTGACCCTGTTGTGGGCATTTGCTACAGGCCACCTGATCAGGAAGAGGAAGTTTATGAGGCCTTCTACAGACAGCTGGAAGTAGCCTCACAATCACAGCCCCTGGTTCTTGTGGGGGACTTCAACCGCCCTAATATTCGATGGAAAAGCAACACAGTGAGTCATGCACAGTCCAGGAGGTTCCTGCAGAGCGTCAAGGATAACTTTTTGACACAAGTGGCAGAGGAGCCAATGAAATTAGATGTGCTGCTGGACCTTATACTAACAACCAAAGAAGGTCTAGTTGAGGATGTAAGGGTTGGGGGTGGCTTTGGCTGCAGTGACTGTGAGATGGTAGAGTTCAGGATCCTGCATGGTAGGAGCAGGGAGACAATTAGGATTACACCCCTGGCCTTCAGGAGAGCTAATTTTGGCCTCTTCAAAGACCTGCTTGGAGGAATCCCATGGGTTAGGGCTCTAGAAGGTAGCAGAGTCCAAGAGAGCTGGTCAATATTCGAGTACTACTTCCTCCAAGCTCAGGATCGGTGCATCCCTATGAGGAAGAAGTCAAGCAAAGCCCAAAGACCCACATGGATGAGAAAAGAGCTTCTAGAAAAGCTCAAATGGAAGAAGGAGTTTTACAGTATGTGGAAAACCAGACTGGCCATTTCGGACTAATATAGGAACGTTGTCAGGGTATGCAGAAATGCCACAAGGAAGGCCAAGGCCCACTTGCAACTAAATCTGGCAAGGGACATCAAGGAAAGCAAGAAGGGCTTCTTCAAATACATCAGTAGTAAAAGAAAGACTGGGAAAACTGTGGGCCCGCTGCTGAACAAGGTGGGTGTCCTCATGATGCACAGTGCAGAGAAGGCAGAGTTTAAGTGCCACCTTTGCTTCAGTCTTTACAGCTAAGGCTGGCCCTCAGGCATTCCAGCCTCCAGAGGTGAGAGAGAAAATCTGCAGAAAGAAGGACTTCCCCTTGGTTGAGGAGGATTGGGTTAGAGATCATTTAGGCAAACTGGATCCTCGCAAATCCATGGGCTCAAAGGGAATGCACCCATGAGTGCTGAGGGAACTGTCAGATGTTCTTGCCAGCCCACTCTACATCGACTTTAAAAGGTCATGGAGAACAAAAGAGGTGCCTGAGGACTGGAGGAAAGCAAATGTCACTCCAATCTTCAAAAAGGGCAAGAAGGAGGACCCGGGAAACTATAGGCCAGTCAGCCTCACCTCTGTCCCTGGAAAGGTGATGGAGAAGTTCTTCCTGGAGGTCATCTCCAGGCATGTAGAGGAAAAGAAGGTTATCAAAAGTAGCCAGCATGGATTCACCAAGGGGAGAGAGATCATGCTTGACCAACCTGATAGCCTTCTGTGATGGCGTGACTGGCTGGGTAGACGAAGGGGGAGTGGTGGATGTTGTTTACCTCAACTTCAGCAAGGCTTTTGACACTGTCTCCCATAACATCCTCATACATAAGCTCAGGAAGTGTGAGTTAGATGAGAGGACAGTGAGGTGGATAAAGAACTGCCTAAATGACAGAGCTCAGAGGTTTGTGATCAGTGGCACAGAGCCTGGTTGGAGGCCTGTAACTAGTGATGTTCCCCAGGGGTCTGTGCTGGGTCCAGTCCTGTTCAATGTATTCTTCAATGACCTGGATGAAGGGACAGAGTGTAACCTCAGCAAGTTTGCTGATGATACCAAGCTGGAAGGCTGTGCTGCCATTCAGTGAGACCTGGACAGGCTGGAGAGCTGGGCTGAGGGGACCCTGATGAAATTCAACAAAAGCCAGTGTAATGCCCTGTACCTGGTGAGGAACAACCCCATGCACCAGTACTAGGCCGGGGTTGACCTACTGGAAAGCAGCTCCGCTGAGAAGGACCTGGACATGCTGGTGGACAGCATGTTGACCCTGAGCCAGCAATGTGACCGTGTGGCCAAGAAGGCCAGTGGTATCCTAGGCTGCATTAAAAGGAGTGTGGCCAGCAGGTTGAGCGAGGTCATCCTCCCCCTCTACTCCACCCTAGTGAGACCACACCTGGAGTACTGCATGCAGTTCTGGGGTCCCCACTTCCAGAAAGACAGGGAACTACTGGAGAGAGTCCAGCAGAGCGCTAGGAAGACGATCAGGGTACTGGAACACTTCTCTTACGAGGAAAGGCTGAGCAATCTGGATTTCTTTAGCCTGGAGATGAGAAGATTGAGGGGGAATCTTATCAATCCTTGTAAATAGCTAAAGGGTGGGTGTCAAGAGGATGAGGCCAGATTCTTTTCAGCAGTGCCCAATGACAGGACAAGGGGCGATGGGCACAAGTTGGAACACAGGAAGTTCCACCTGAATATGAGGAACAACTTCTTTCCTGTGAGGGTGACAGAGCTCTGGAACAGGCTGCCCAGAGAGGCTGTGGAGTCTCCTTCTCTGGAATTATTCAAAACCTGCCTGGACATGGTCCTGAGCAGCCTGCTCTAGGTTTGCCTGCTCAAGCAGGGGGGTTGGACGAGCTGATCTCCAGAGGTGCCTTCCAACCCCAACCATTCTGTGATTCTGTGATTCTGATATATTTGAATAAAGTAGTAAGATCTGGTTGTCTGCTGGACTTCAGGAGTTAGCCTTAATCAACCTAAGGTATCGTTCTAAAGAATTAGAATAACAGAATTAACTTGTTTTCAGTAGATTTTTCATACAATATGAATAAAGGTAATTTGGAAAGTTATTGTAAGAAAAAATATAAAAGGGTTCCAACTTGCTCTGTTCAGATAAAAGGATTTCTGTATTCTGGGTACCTCTTAGGATCAAATCTGGTAAGATTTACAATATTTTTAAAAGTCCTAATATATACAAGCTATAGAAAGACATAAAGGATCAAATTATGTAGAATCTACTGCTCATAAATAAAAACAAAATCAAAAAACCCTGTGCATATGAATTGTCCTTTGCTAGATCCTCTTTTTATAAAATTTTTCTTCTTTTAGTAGTAATAATCCTTGCTCTGATTCTATAGGAGAAATAAAGATTTTGTTGATGCTAAAGCAAAACACAGCTTGTCTGTGTTAATACAGGTTTTTTATGCCTATTCTTGCCATTCTTATTGGGAATTCTGCTGCAGAAAGTCCTTCAGAGTAAAACCTTTAGATTTTCTGCAGAAAAGCTTCAGTGATGCTTAACTTTACAAACGTAACAAAAAACCCTCTAATACAGTGTTGCATAAGGAGTTGGATCAATAATTGGCTTTTTTTCTCAGGCTTTTAATTTAAGAGATTTTGGGTGACATTCAGTGAAGTATTGCTTCTGCAATACCTATATATTTAAAACAATAAAATCATAAAAGTTGGAGATAAGAAGACACTAGCTCAGTGTAAATACATACTTGCTTCCTGTGTGACAGTTCCTATAGAACAGAGCATGAACAATGTCATTTAAATTTAAGACAAAGATAAAGAAGCTAATTTTAAAAATTTATATGTATTAGTTGATGTAGCTAAATCGGGGGGGTGTGTATATATACATATGCATATGTATATATATATGAAGCATGCAATAAAACATGGCTTTAGATGATTGTTTCCTAGGCCTGGCACTTGTTCAGCTCAGGAACTGCTGACTTGTCACAAAGTTTGTAGCTTGAATAACAGGAAGGCATTATGCAATGTCATCTTTTAAATTTCTAAATAAATTTGGGGGTTTTTTGTTTCATTTTCTTGGAGGAAAGATGCTGAAGTGTTTTGTGGAATTTCTGCACATTGTTAGCACTGCCCAAGGGCTGGTGGTGTTTGTACTCTGTGTACAATGCATTGCATGGAGTTTTATTGTAGCAATTATTGTAGTTCATTAACTTTATTACAGCTGGATTAAAATAAAACATGGCTTAACAAACTCTAAACTAATAAAACCTGTATTGTTTATTCAAAATGATAACGCTTTAAGAGTCAACTGTTGGGATCATTTAAAAGGACTGACAAGGCAAGTGGAAGTTAAGGTTAAACTAATTGCATGAAATGCAAGAAAACTCCCTCCTCAAATGGAGACCGCATTTCCTGATGTTCCTTGTAGCATGTTGCCTTGTTCACACAAACATTATGTTCCTGCCTTAATTCTGTCTTCAGCTCTGTAGTATCAGCTCAAGGACTCCAGCCTGCCTTCTGGTAACAATATGACATACCACTGCACCTCATTCTGCAGGACCCATGAAGAGATTTGAACGTCCATGCTAGATAGAAAGTGATGAACAGGGCAAGGAGTCCAGGCAACCTGACGACAAAGGCAGTCTTGAGCAACCACTAAGTGACCTGCAGACAGAGTCATACCTAACTGCAGAACATGTAGCAAGAGACCTCATTAGAGTGATAGGAAACCGCAACTGCTTCTCTCTTTTCAGTCGTGTCATTTAAACCTTCTGCTTTTACATGTTTCAGAAATGGGCTTGGAGCGTGATTGGACTTAGCAATGTCAGTGCCAAGTTCCTCACTTGGTGCTCGTCTCCTTAGGGCTTCCAACATTCTGCTGAGGCTCAGCCATGTATAAGTAGTCTGGAGCCCCACAGATTCCTCTAGGCCTAATCACTTCCACTTATGTACATGTCTGGGCCAACTAAAATGCTACCAGTATCTTCTCCAGAGTCTGCTGTATGGGTGCACAAGAGCAATGGGAGATGGCAGTGGGGAATATTACAAACATCAGAATCTGGGAGCTCAGACAGTCAGAAACTAGAAAGAATATGGTCCGGATGGCTGAGATGTTGCCCTGTCCAAGTGCTGGTGGTACCTGTACTCTGTGTCCAAGGTACTGCATGGGGTTGCCATGAAAAGGGCAAGTACAAAACTAGGAAGATCAATCAATGCCTTTCTGATAGAGGTTGAAACCTACAGATACCTTTATATAATGTTTATTCTCAGAATCACAGAATCACAGAATGGTTGGGGTTGGAAGGCACCTCTGGAGATCAGCTCGTCCAACCCCCCTGCTTGAGCAGGCAAACCTAGAGCAGGCTGCTCAGGACCATGTCCAGGCAGGTTTTGAATAATTCCAGAGAAGGAGACTCCACAGCCTCTCTGGGCAGCCTGTTCCAGAGCTCTGTCACCCTCACAGGAAAGAAGTTGTTCCTCATATTCAGGTGGAACTTCCTGTGTTCCAACTTGTGCCCATCGCCCCTTGTCCTGGCATTGGGCACCACTGAAAAGAATCTGGCCTCATCCTCTTGACACCCACCCTTTAGCTATTTACAAGGATTGATAAGATTCCCCCTCAATATTCCCTACCCGGAATATTGTCTAGAGCTCTACTCACCCATGTTCAGTTTGACCTAAACTGCAGAGCTTATACAATTGATGGTGTATTTGGAGTAGTGACAGAAAAATACTATGATGGCCATGGAGCCCAGAGCCTGTCATATTAGAAGGAAATCTAAGATCTCAATAAGTTTAGCAAAATGAAGCCCAGGTGACTGCCTATACACACATCAGACTGGAAAATACCTGGGAGGGTGAAAAGCTGTTTACACAGGTGTAAAGCTATTTTTAAAACACTGACACAAGACAAATAGGTATAAACTGCCCAAGACTAGCTTCAGTCTGGAAACCAGAGGATTTATAACCAGGAATGAGGTAAACATCTGGAACAGCCCTCTGCTGTTATGTGAAGACAAAAACATTATAACTACTTCTAAGCAGCAGCAGCTTGAAATATGTCTTGTCTCCCCAGTAGATACAGGATGGATTTAAGAAGCAGAGAGTTTACTTTGCTGACCAGCAGATTTGACACTCTGCTGTTATCTGAATCTTGGAGGCGTTGTTGCCAATATCAGCACTGATAGAGACATTTTAGTGTTTGTGGCCATTGGCAATGAACGGTATTTGATCTGAAACTTTAAAAAGAGTCAGTAGAAATTGTTTTGCTGACCAGAACGTGTGTAGCGAGCACGTCTCACTAAAGCCAAAAGATTCTCTGTCTTTCCTGCATTGTGCAATTAAACCTGTATACAAGTTGCCCCTAATATAATTTGTTGCATGAAAATACCAGATGCAATTCTGCCAACCTCACTTATGTTAAGTAACCCTCAAACAAATAGTTTCTAAGAATTCCCAGTGGAACAACTCACATGAGTAAGTGCTGCTACACATGACAAAATGTGGAAAAGCTCGGCTTGGAATGAACAGGCACAATGCTTCTCTTTATTATTTTCAGTCTCCAAAGTGATGCCACCCAAACATCATTTCGTAGCTGATTGTCAAAAGATTTTTCGTCAGATCTGGGCTACCCCAACAGGAAGAAATCTCTCATATTTATGCATATATTATTGATCAAATTTATGGCTTATTGCTTGATTTTCACTCTTAATGCAGGCAGCTGTAGGTCAAAGGTGACAAAGGCAGACCAAAAAACAAATTTTGGAAGTTGGTTAATTGTACTTTTCAAAAGCACTTCGTGCCAACAGAGTTACTTCATCACACCATATCCTCAAAGCTAGCTCTGGCACTACCAATCATCAGCGTATTTTGAAAGGCATCATAGCCCTCTAGCAGTGAATTATGGATCGCACACCACCTTCCTCAGCAGCTTGTTGAACCAGAGTCATTTATTCAGTTGGTATTGAGAGTCTGGGGCCATGACAGTACATCTGACCCCTTTTGGGTAAAATTTGATCTGGCATTTCATTTCACGGGCTCAGCCACCAGTCTGTCAAATCTTCATTTTGCTGGTGCCCACTAGAACTGCTGACGCTTGTCTCTAACTCCTGGTGCTTTCATCTTTCAGCAGCAATAAACATGTCACACTGCTGAGGTGAAACACAATCTGGAATTAAATTTACTGCATATAAAATATGGTGCCCTCTTTATTGGTTCAAATACTTGTCACTCATAATTTATTTGAAAGTGTATGGCATTCATGAGGCAAGAGTGCTGCTGGAAATGGAGGTGGGGGGAGCTGCAGAACTCCAAACCACAGCAGTTTGCAAGAGCTCTTCTTCTCCTTTGACACCCATTTCCCCATCCCTTGCCAGTCCTGACTGATATAAACACATCAAATGTGATATCAATGCCTCAGCCAATAAACAGTATGTATCTCAGGAAAAACAAGCTCGAGTACATTTGGCTGTGCAGCTGCACGTTAGCTGCAAAGTGGCTGAAGAAAGATAACCAGCATTGCTCTCAGAAGAACAAGTGTGTAGATGCTTATACATTGTATGTCTGGGGGCGGAAAGGGTGGGAAGGATGGGAAGGAGCCGGATTTAGCCCTAGTCCATTTCAAGCTCGCTCGCCATGCCTTTCCTTCTGGCACTCAACTTTTTCATGATTTATTCCAAATACTGTCGATCAGCTTTAACTAATACAGTTCTTGTATGAAGCACCTCTCTAATCTCTTCAAACACAGATGTGGAAGCGCGGCTTAGAGCATGGAGGCCAACAAAAGCACTTTGCCTGTACCAGTGATTAGCTTTGATTGACATAGTACACTTCTGCTTTCACAGGCATACTTTAACACCCATAAATGATTGTTTTAAAATGAGAAGCACTGGGTAGTGCAGCTCTGGCTTTAGTAAATACGCAGTACAAATGTAGTAGCAGATAACTGAGAGAATACAAAACACTTGATATTCTTTTCTGGCTTTTCTTCTCCTTTTTCAAGATTTTTTTTTATCCAGCATTTATTCATAATTGTCAAAGGAAAATGATGACAATATGTAGTCTGCTTAAACCTGGACTTTTGGTTCTATCTTATGCATGCTTCATAGTTTTTGTAGTAAGAGGCAAAGGGAACAGTAGTCTGGTTTTGAAAAAAAAAAATAAGCTAATGCAGAACTTGAGGGGTTTTCCTTGTTGTAACACACAACTTTACTTGTATTAAATTGATGAAAATAAGGAAGGATTAGAAAGAGGCAGTTTCAGGATGTGTAAAGAGATCCAGACTACAAAAGCACAGGGTGCCAGCAAAAGAATGTCAAATATGTGCAGCAAAAAGCATTTGCAGATACAAGTTCTGTAGCTAATTGCTTAATTGCTAATTTTTTCCGGAATCCACTTGATGTATTTATGAATACAGCCATGTGATGCTTGAATACACACTCAGAAATGAAGTTCTAAATTACAAACAGTATCCAAAAAACTAAAATAACCTCCACTTCCACCCAACAAGCATTCATAACCCCCTTATCAGTCAATACCTCCCATTCTTTCTTTTCCCCTCAAAGAAAAGCAAGCTTTGCTCTGTGACCTATCAACTAGCCAGCCCACATTCTGATGGGACAGCTTGGGAAGCAGGTTACAGTTTTCATCCCCTTCTGCTGCTCTCAGCCTCCTGGTCACACATGAAGGGAGAGGTGCTTTCTCTGGGTATCAGGGAACCAAACCACTTAAAGGCACACAAACTTGAACCAGAGTATAACACTATACTTGAAAATGAACTGGAAGCGAGAGCAGACCATGGGGCACAGATGTAATGAGATCCTGGTGAGAAACACCCATTAACAAGTGAATAGCCACTGTATGCAACAGGTGAAATTTTCAAGTGGTCTTAAGATGCAGATTCGTGTAAGGTGTGTTACTAGTAATCAGTAACCCAATAAGGGAGATACTGCTTACAAAATGGACTGCTAAGCATTTTTGTATTTAGACTATGATATAAAGACTTAAATATGCATTTTAGTTACATGGTTTCTTGAAATGATGGGGAAGACATGCTTCTCTCCTTCCACTGAGTAGGATTTAGTGTCAAACCCAGTTGTGAGACTTCTAGTCTGGTCTGGAAGAGCAAACAGGCCACTGCATGTAAATACTGACATTATACACAGACACAGTGAAATAAAAGCAAAACTGAAAGATAGCTTATTGCAGTACCTCTGAATTCCAAACTATATCCAGGATTTCTTCTACCCTTATGACAAAGAAATTCCAAGTAATGTGCAAAAGCTGAGAAGTCATATGTATGTTTTAATAATTTTATGAGTCTTTAGATGTTTTACACTTAAATGTGTCAATTGATACCCTGGTATCTTTGCTATAATATCAGCTGGGTAATAAAATCCATCATTTTTGCATGTACGGGCACATATGTATTCATGGCATAAGGGAAAAAAATCGGGCAGACAAGGCTAAATAAATGCTGGTAGTGGGGATGTCTCGTTCCCGTCCTTGTTGAACAGCTCCACTAGTCTTGTTTTTTCTTTTTTTTTTTTAATATGCAGTATTGCACATCAGTTGAAAAGAAAACCTGTAACTAAACTAGCATAGATGCTGACTATTCATGGTCTAGCTACATAGTTTTCATGGGAACAGTCTGCACTTCCACATAGACCTAGGCAGGTTTTATACAGATTTACATGCAGTTTTCTTGTACTGAGAATACAGTCAACCCAATTCAACAAAAACACGAACAAGACCGAGCATCCACCCTGCAGAAAACAAACATGAATTCTTGCAAGGTTCACAGGACAAAAATCACAATGACAAATTTTGCAAGAATAAATATCAACCTTTTTGCATTTGAAAATGTTTCTCTTCATTCTTTAGCCTCCCTGTCAGACTCCAAGGATACTCTGGACTTGCTGCACTTTGCACTTTGTCCAGAAGCTGTTTGGTTACCAATGCCCCTCAGAAAGTGAAGTCTTCTCCGTGAAAACTACATACAATTTGGCTGGGGACAGAACAGAGGCCTGAACAGCTCTTTCCCGAACAAAGGATTTCTTAAGTGGAAGAAATTCTCTTCGTCTCGCCTGAGCGGCTGGGCTGACATCCGGGGAAAAAGAAAATCCTATTCCCATTGTACGCTGCTGATGGAGAGCCTTGTGCAGTCTTAATTGTTCTCTCTCTGTCTGCTATCTGACACCTTATACAGAATGGTACATTTCAAGTCCTCTTCCAATTTTTGTCTTCTGACAGGGATCAAAAATGCCTTTTCATATATGCTCTTCCACATTTAAAACGCATGGCGACCCACTTTTCAGGAAAATCAGCAAGGTCCCTTCCTCCAGATCCCATGCAGAGGCCCACAGTTCTGACTGTCTCCCAGTCAGATTCAGAATCATTTCCCCTTGGGTCAGTGCTTTGTGTTGTCCATGACTGGCAAGAGTCCCTGGGTGGGTTTTCTTCAGTCATTTCTTCCTCTTGTCTTCACTGCATCCCATCCATTTTCCTCCAGCTTTTTCTTCCATCATCTGTGCTTGCGCTCTTCACTTTCTCCTTTCTCTTCCCAGTTCATGGTCTCCAACATGCAATTTCCCCTTTTTCACATGCTTTTTGCTCTTGTCCAATCCCTTCACCTCTCTTTCCCTTTTCTTCTGCACCTTTGTTTGCTTCCCCTTCTTCTGTCCTTCTTCCTGCAGCAGATTATTAAGAGCTGTGAAGCCTGCAGCCACAAGCTCTGCCTGATTAGGGAACCTGAAATGATAGCTGATATATTTTTTTAAGCAAAGCCAATCCTCAGCTTTATTTTCCATGAAGTTAACAGAAGCTAGGCGGATTCACCACCTCTTCCTATTTATGGGCCTGGGTATGTTTTCTGGATCTTACCATTATTCACTCGGCTTTGAAATTTTGGTCATCATCTCTACTGCATGAAGATATTATAGATATGAAGTTTTATATATGGGGGTTTTTTTTCCTCATTTCAAACCTGGATGCCGTCTAATGAATGTTAATTTACATCACACAATACATCACACACAACTAAGAAAGGAAATTAACTCTGTACAGCAGTCCACACTGATCTTCAGGAAACAGTGGAGGGAACTCCACATTGCATGTGCTTCATTTTCAAGCACACAGATCTCTTAAAGTCCTGTCCTAGCTAGATCAAAAATGTAACCCTGACAGTAGGTTGCAAGCAAACCCTTACTCCCTGTCACTGTGACTTTCTCCAGCTGTCACATATTTGGCCATCACTCACTTTCTCTTGCATGACAGGACTCTATGCCATAAAATGTCCTACCCTTGGTCTCCCTGAGTTTGAGATATGCCATGTGAAAGGGCCCAATTGCTGTCACACAAAAGAAGAAACGGTATAATCTACAGTGTAAACTGAGAGAAAGCTGAATACTGCCTTGTGAGGGTTTGAGTTCTCTCAAGTTTTAGATTTTCTAAAAATTCTGTCATGTCACATATCATCTATTTCATCCTCTTTCCCAAACTTTTGCACCTTTTTTGAGGCTTGGGCTTGATTCCTGAAATCCTCCAGGAGAGGCAATCATCACGTTTCTGTTTCCTTTATTAGCATTTGTCTTAAAGCCACTAGCACATGTCTGGTTCTCTCATGTGGTTTTTTTTTCAGATTCCCAGATGTCTATATTTGGCTCCAGCAATCTGTGTTTCAGAGTGTTTGTCATGTGTCAAGATTATAACTTGGACCATCTAGAACTGAAGAATTTGGATCCAGCATTCGCAAGGCAGGACAGGATACTATTTTCTCAGGAGGAGAAAAGCTATCTGGTATGTCACCTGCCCCATCAATTCCCACCTTCCCTACAAATAGGTCAGTAGAAATACCCCATGCCGGGGTGACAAAGAGGTCCACCAGCATCCCGCTCATATTTGATGTTTCAGCCAGTTCTGGCTTGGACACTCTGGGAAAAGATTTGAGTCTAGACAGATTTGGCAAATCTGTCTGTTATACCTCATCAGCACTCTGCTGCTGGTATGAAATGCAGAGTGTAAGGCAGATCAGAAGGAGAATTGTTGACTAAGCAGAGTAGGAGATTCATGAGTAGCCTTCATTGAACAGGGACTATGTAATGCATCTAGACATTCTCTGTGCTTTTGGTGGCTTTTAGCATTATTTAATGTAAGCTCAGCAGTAAAAGAACTCACTCTTTTAACAAACATCTGGCAAATATCTTTTAACAAATATAGAACATTTTATAAGAATCTAGATCCACTCGGCCTCACAATACCCACATGGATCATATCAGAATATACAGAACAGCACTGCAGGTACAAAACCACATGGATACTTCTACTCATATTTCCTTCAATTTAATTTGCACATGTTGTAGTAGTATTCAAGGCATGGTGAAGCACACTTCATTACAAACTAGCAACACAAGATCACGCTGAAGGCCTGAGGTTTCCTATAGCACACGCTGGAGTTTGCACCATACTGAAATACAAGCAAACCTACCTTCATTTGAATTAACCTTAATTAGCCAGACTAAATCTAGCCAGATTAAGTCTATGCTACTCAAACATGAATAACATTATTTAACTGTAGTGGCTTTTTAGCAATACTTAGCAAACTAAACATTTACGTGTGTGTGTATAGCCGTATGTGTCTGTAGGCATCTGTATATGTATGCACGTACATATATGTGTCTTCGTGCATGTGTTTAGATCACAGATAGAATTTAAGGTGCTTTGCCCCAAGGAAAAGTACTGGAGTGTCTGTGTTGAATCAGTTACAGTGCTGATCATCAGATTACAGGTGTGTTTTTAAAAGCATGGTTTGTTTTTATATTCACCTCAGCCTGGATTTTAGTTTTTATCTGTGGCCTTCCTCCATGGAGGAATGAGATGGATGTAGAAAAAAAAAGATCGATTCAGAAATTGTTGCTTTGCCTACAGTATACTTATAGCATTTGTGGACATTGATAAAATCTTAAGATTCCATTTTAAAAATGCCATCATTTTTTATTTTTTCAGAAAAGAAAATAAATCTTTAAAGAAGGTGATCACTTAATTAATCACAGGAAAAAAGTGAGACCAATGCCTAGGGGGTTGGCGATCAAGAGAGAACAGAAAGGAGGACTGGATGGCCTCAAATGGTGCTGGGCAATTTTTGCCTCAGTATAGACTGACAGCAATGGAGAGTCTGTGGGACAGAACCTGACTCCTGCCAGTCCATGTTTTCCCCGAATTAGCTGTCATTCTGTTGACTCCCACCTACCACTTCTGGCAAAGCCAGTGATGAGAGACAGCACAGGAAAAACATTCAGCATTTATGTGGTGCCTAGCCAGCACATAGCCCAAACTGGAATAAAAACAGCAGCTAAAACTGAGCCTTGAAATTGGTCTATGTTTGCAGTCATCTTGGTGGATTGCAATGAGGGTCACAGATGTGGCCTCCTCCATCCCAACCACTGTCTCACAGCGGGCCCAACCAAGTTCGCTTACTTACAAGTCCAGTGCAATATAATCTAAAGAGACTCACTAAAAAAAAAAAAAAAAAAATTTCAGACAGGCTTTTAAGGCATGCAGGTAGGTAAATTACCAAAAACATCACTGTTGCAGGTGGTGGTAGTTGTCACCTCCCTCAGCAGAAGTCTGTTCTTACTTAAAAAGATTAAACTGCTCTCCCTTCCCTATGTATGATCCTTTTGCTTGATCGGGAATGAAACACCAACGCAGAGCAGGAATTACATTGCTGGTACTATAAATGAGACTGCTTTCTTAGCATGTTTCTAGGGAATGTTCATCGACTAAAGTTATCCGAAGGACAGGAAAAGTTCACAAGGATCTTCTTACAATTAGAGATCTTTCTGAGCATAATGTACGGACAAAATGCCAACCACTAATAATATCAATAATGTTCCTTGGGAACAAGAACTCCATAGGTGTGATATGGCGCCTCAGCCTGGGAGCATATGTCATCCCATGATGCATTGCCCACTCCATCATTATTTAGGTTCTCTCTTAAACCTTTGCTCCTGTAGCCATGTTTTACAACTAGATCTCCACTTTCAGTTTAGAAAACCTTCCCAGCCCCTCAAGTATTGCATCCCTATGGGATCAGAAACCAGAAATCAGTATAATAACTATGTTAAATCATATTCTGGAGGAAATCTCATTATTCTGGGGAGATCTGAAGTGTGCAGTGGTCACTGTTACACTAAAAAAAAGTATTTTGCAGCTCCTGCTTTTGGACTTTAATCAGCATAACCAACAAAACAACTCTCATGTGCCCCTACCCTGATACAAAAGAGACCAGACCCTCCTTGTATTTGTGGTGTTTGGCCTTTTGACTGTTTAGCTGACAAACTAAATGACTCACATTCCCAGTTAGGAGAAGCATGCCCCCATAGCGCTCCTGTGGGGCCAGTTCACACTGCTCCACAGCCATCACCTATCCCTGAGTCCCAGTGTCCCAAGCTGCAGGTTCCTCTGCAGAAGCACTGGGACGTGCTGGTGCCACCTTCTCTTCTCCCAGTCAGTAAGTGCTCTGCCACCAGTTAGTCATCCCCATGGTTTTCCCTGTTGTGGTCTGTCTCCAGCAACAACGACAAGAGCTCTGTCTGGCAAAGGATGGAAACTATAGTAAAGTTTTCACTAGACAACTGTCAACTTATTTACAGGCTGCGTATTAGTTAATATGATTAAGGCATTGATGCTGTAAATTAAATTGTATAGAAGACATTTTGCTGGCATAAGATCTGCACAGCATTTTCCATACACTTTTTTATGAAGCATGAAAAATGAACAAAATGTACAAATTAGAAGTCAAGATGCTCAGAGCTGTTGAAGGGCTTTACCAGTAGTATATTATTTCTGTTCTGAGGAACTTTCAGGACGTTTCCATAATGGATGGTTATGAAATTTTCTTCCTTCCTTTTCTTCCTCTTTTTTTAAGTGATAGCTGCCAAATTTCATAAATCCTATAATGTTCTGCGCTGTAATTAGTTTGGAAGCCTGTAATTGTTTAAGTTTAAGCCAACAGATAAAGGCTGCCAAACCACTTGAGCAGAAAAGTTGTATTAATGGCTTCATATTATCGCTTGCTAATTTATTTAATCTCGATAAAATTGTGATTCTCAAACAAAACCAAGAAAAACTAGAGCGGCTGTTTTTCACTGTGAGGAGGAAATGGGCAGAATGGACACACACACACACACACAGACAAAAGGGCTTTTGTGGCGGAAAAGGTGCATCGACGGTCTTGAAGTTCAGTCATGATTCAAAGGAAAATATGCTATGGGGATAGTTATATTCAGTAATGACAGGTAAAATCACACAACATTCAGTTACAACCAAAAAGCTTCCCCTTGTGTTCCTGCACCGTGGTATCCTGGGACATCTTCCTCACTGTTAAATGAAAAATAGTGCACTAGTTCTAGCTCTTAGTAGTACACTAATCTGTACTGTTTACAGTTTTATGCTGTTAACATGTACAGCTTGTCCCTACACTTTGCTAGCTGCAGTAGCAGGAGTTTAGCACTGGATGTGAGAAAAGATGGGAAGCGTATATTGAAAAAAGAATATGTGTCTTTGCTGGCATTATTTATAAGGGTTAGAACAAAGGTCCTTTTAAAAAACAACATAAAAAAAGATATTGGAGGGTTCATACGTTATTAGTGGCTTATGTGTTGGTGTGCACCATTGCTGTAATGCTGCCATTCAGATATTCTGTCACCCCCTTGTACAGGATCATTTTACAGTAAGCATAAACAGAGGACAGCTCAAAACCATGATATAGGAAGCAGTCTGTCTAGCTGCTATTACTTCACCTCCAAGGAGTCAATATTGTATGCCATACAGAAACTCAGCTCAAACGCATCTATTAAGAAGTCATTTTACTTATTTTAGAGTAAACGCACTCAAGTTTTACAACCAGTATTACAGTTTGGTCTTATTCCTTGTACCATAGGTCCCTGAACGAAGGTTTTTTAATTCCAGTGCAACTTAAGTACATGTTTAAACTTTAAAACATACGGCAGTAATCTCACTGATATCAGATTACTTTCTGTGCTTGAATTCAGCACATTCTGAAATTCCTTGATGGATCGAGGTCTCTGTGAGAAGCAAGTTATGCTAAAGGTTCGGCATCGGTAACTTACAAGGAGGTGGTGCTACCTTTATTGCAGACAGTGACAATTATACTCTCTTTGGATTCACTTCCTGGGTGTAGCTAATGACACTCACTGAAGGGAACAGCGTCCTTGATTTGCCACCAAAGCTAAAGGAACATTTCCTTTTTAAGACAACTCATGAGGTTTTAACACTTGTTTTTATTCTGGGTCAGAGTGAAAGCAAAATATTTCTAAAATTTTCACATGAAGATAATTGTGTGAAGCTGATGTTTTCATCAGGAGTTTGGATATGGGAGACTGACTCTTTTAAAATTTTAGCCATTAAAATTCTGCAAAATATTTCGGCATTTACTGAAGCAAAGATGTTCTGCCTAGCTTTTTTTCTTCCACAGCAAATTGGCTGCCTAAAATTTGGAAAAGCAGAGGCACTACCTGCTACATGCCATTTCTAGAATCTCCAACTTAACATACATAAGCATGGGCTTTTAAATTAGATTAATTTTAATGCTTAAATGCTTTATGGATATGATTTTTCTGATTCACAGACAAAATAGCCAGATTAAATTTACCGTGATTTTCAGGGTTTGCATTTTGAAATGAAAAATTTATTGTGATTTTGAGGGTTTGGGTTTTAATGTGAACCATAACTCTGAACCTGGTGAGTAGGTAAACACTGGCAAATCTGGAAAATAAACACATTCCATGAAACAATTCTTTTCTGATGGGTATTTGTTTTATAAAATAATACTCAGGTGTTGCACAAAATAGTAGTAGTATCTGTTAGTTACTAACTAGTAGTAACTGTTTATGATAACTCTCATATATATAAGCTTTAACAGATATATTCAGTTAAAAAAGGAGAAAAAAATCAAAGGCACTTGCACAGGTAAACGGGTTATAAGTCCTTTTTGAAAATGAAATTTTAAAAAGCTGTTTCTTTACATTAGGGAAACAGTTTTTTTAAAACTGAAGGATAAAAGAGGTATTATTTCAGTTTTCTGATGTTTTAGACTTTCTTTCAGTCATTGATTTTCCACTGAAAAATGTTTTCACAAATATTTTTTCTCCCTTCTACCTGTTTGACATTTATAATTAGTGCACTACTGTTTTGATAAAACGTGATTTCCTCTTCTAAATTCCTAAAATACAGCTCTTCCTCTATGGAAAACACTTTGATATCAACAGGTTTAATACAACGGTGGAAGTATAAAAGTATCTTATTTTAGTGGCTCAGCTTAAGGCTTGTACACTGCTAAAGTCCCATCAAATGGCTGTTTTGAAGACTTTGATACACAGACCTTGTACAAGGCCTTCTAACTCAGTAGAATCTTATCCTTTATAAAAATAGCTACATAATGTTGGGTTTCATGCATACACTCAGATAGAGCTTGGCAAATTATACCATGTTGCTGTTAGGAGGCAAAGTATTAAGTACTTATTGCACAACATTTAATTTATTGCATGATATAGATGCAATTTAATTAGCTGGTATAAAAAGTGAAAAGGGACAGATGCAATATAACAGCACGTCAGGAGGTTTCAACAGGCTCTGTAAATATTTTTTATAATGCCTAATCATAAAGAGATAGCAATACACTGAGGGACAAGGATCAGGACTTTGCATCTTTCAGTGCATGGGACAGAGGGGTGGGCTGGAAGTGGGAGCCACGTTCCAAATAAAATCACAGGCACTGTGCTATGGGAGGAACGTACTTCTTGGACAAGAGACTGGGAAGATGCAGGAGTCCAGCCAAGCACTGTAAAGCATTAAAAGTAAGGATAAAGGTCTGTATATTGGATCAGGGCAGCAGCACCCAAAGCTCTACTCATCTACAAGCTTCCACGTGTACAGTGCACTGTGGAACTCAGGTCAGGGCTGCCCTAAACAGGCAAAAGAAAAGCTGTACAACTAATGAAGTTTTTCTTTTTGCCTTGCATTGCAAAATGACTTCTGCTTTGCTATAGCACCAGCGGGCAGAAGATACCCAGTTGTTCAGCCTGGATTCCCTACTAAGGGAATATCCTGTTAAAAACAGATACGAAGCCTCTTAGACCGCCTCCAAGCACCAGCTCTGGTGTGAGAATGCCTGTTGATTTAATTATGATTTAACAACATGCACTGAGGTTTGTCTGATATTTTGAGGTTCTCCATTCAAGGAAAAAAAATTCATTAGAAAAACTAAATGAATTAGCACGTGCAAACAAAACTACTCCATTTGTGGTTATGTCTAGGTGAGACTTTGTTATTTTACTTGAACAATTAAAGCTTCTCCATATGATGCTCCTCTTAGCATTGATTTTTTTAGTACATTTTGTACTGAGCAATTTGAAGAAAACAAATTAAAGCAGAGGATTTATAAGAAAGCCTCACAAAATCCCAGAGATGATTTTTTCCTTACCAAACTCAGGTGGATCCATGTGAGGTGTTCAAACAAAGAGAGGTGGGGGAAGAAAAAAGAGAGAGCATCATCTGAATTCTAGAAAAAAATTAATTACTAAAAATCTTAAAAGCCGCAGGGGAAACATATGCCTGTAATCAAATTCTGGGAAACAAGCCCCTGCAAACTCTCGCATTTCAACTTCCAACTCACTACCATTTCACGTTCATTTTGTGATGAAGTGTGAGTCTCATAAAACAAACAAACAAACAAAAATCAGTTACAAAATTTCCACTTTTCCGTGCAGCTGAAAAATCTCCACTGAGTTTAAAACAGCGAAGCGAGCTGCCTTCCAAACTCTTCAGAAATGAGGTAATGGCTTTGCGATTTCATTCCTTTGGTTGGAGCAAAGAATAGAAGCTGGGAAAAGAGAGTCTCAAAAAGTGTGCTCTTTATCCCCTCCCCGTTGGCTGCCTTCTGCAGCTTTCAGCCCCAGGAATGCAAGGGATGATGTAGTGCAGCCGGTATGTACAGAAGCACTTGCAAACCCATTGTACTTAATGAGACTTGGAAACCAGTCAGGACCAGGGCACTTCTTCTTGTGATGCTTTTCATCAAGGCCACAAAGAGGGACAGCGGAGAGGCGTGAAACGTTACATAGTTTTTGTAAATATTTAGGGCAGTATTTTTAAAAACTAGCTGGCTGATTTCCAAACATCCTCAGCTCCCCAGAAGCTCCTGCTGAAGATCCCGTTGCCTTCAAGGGTCATCTGTGTCCTGTTTCAGGTCTCAGCCTCAGGGACAGTGCTACAGCAACACCAGACCAGCAGACAAGCAGGCAAAAAGGAGGAGATGCAGAGCAAAACACCTTTCCATACAGAAGGAGATTTAGTGGAAGAGTGGGCTATTTTGAAGGATTTTTATTTTATTTTCTCTTTTACACCCAGTTCCCTGTGCTTGTCAAGTCTACAAACTTTTTAATATTCCTGACTTCACAGTTCTTCACAGTGTAAACTCTAACACTACCAACAAACTATTTAGCTTTAGGTTACACCAAAATCCTCATATCTGGAGAGACATGGGTCAGGGGGGTTGTGTCCAGCCTTTGAAAAATTGTGAAGTGGCCTGAGCTGAGCCCAAGGTGAAACAGACTGAGCGCAGCTATATGGGAAGAACTACATAAGCTGCCCACATAGTGGTCAGTCAGCATTGTCCAAGAGCATATCTCTAAGGTCCACCAAAGAGATAATTCATGCTTCAGGTGTGCTGCGTTTCATTTACTAAAGAACACGTTCATACCACTGTGTATGTGGATATGTTTGTAAATATATGCATATATAATTTATGAAGCCACCTATTTAAGATTCTTGTCGTTTGTCAAGATGCTTTTGAGACTTGATTCCTTAGTTTGCAGACCAAATGTTAACATCTGATTGAATTTATTAACTCAATTAAACAAGAAGCGTTGCACATTAGAAAGCATAATGTCGGAATTAATCCCCCCAAAATGTGGTGATGCTTTAACTAATATCCTGTGACCTCTTGATACCCTCTGACATTGTCCTGATGAGCTCAGTATAGATAATCAGATCAGAGGGTTCCCAGGAAGCTCTCTTTAGAAGATATCAAATGTCTTCTCAGAGGGTATGCGCTCGCCCCTCTCCTGGCCAGAGGAACTGCAGCCCACCCTCCCTCCCTCCCAGTAATTCCTTAGCAGAAGACGACACCAAACCTAGCTGTGGTGACCTTCAGAAAATACTCTTTGCTGACTTTGATCCCAGATAGAAGCAGGATGTAGACACTGAAAGACCGTTTGAGCAGAATAGTAGATGGCCACAATGAGAACCAGTATCTGGGGATAGAAATCCATCCACACACCCACAGTCTAAAAATACCTCTTTGATGTTAGTGACCATCTTGGGTGGGGGAAAAAATAATTTGATAACTTCTAGCTATCAAGACAAGTGGCTATTCCTTTGTCAAGATTTGCCAGATGCCGTCCAACTTTGCACCAGCCAAAGCAACAGCACTGAACCTAGCCCATACATGGACAGACTGCCACAGAATCCAGTCAAGGCAGTACAACCCCTCACTGACATCTCACCACCACACTGTCTGCTCTGCCCCTCACCTAGCAAGTGGAAGTCAATTAGAAGTGGTACCTTTGTCACCAAGCTGATCAAATCCTCTCCCAGCCCGAGCTCTCCTTGAAGGTAAGCTGTTCCAATTCCAAAATAACAGGAAACAAACTCATTAAAGGCAATGCATGCAACAGATTTTCCATAACCACTGCAATCTGCAGTCCGGTAAGACACAAGAGGCAGTTTTTGCTGTGGAAGAAGGAAGAAGGAAGAATCATTAACCTATTCTCGGACAGGCACAAATTTCTTGAACACTTGCATTGGGCAATGCTCAATGTCCTGACACCGTGCTGGTATAACAGCAAACTGTTCCCCCCCATCAGTCTTTGAATGACATATGAAAATGTTCATGGATTCTGCCAAAAATTGGACAGCAGAGAATTTGAGGGATCTTTCCTCTCTGCCTAGAAAAGAAGATGGAGCATGCAGACTCACCTTGAATTTAACCTTAACAAGCTAACAAGCTAAAGACGGCAGTTATAAAGGCTACAGAGAATGGGGCACATCCATAACAGAGCTCCACAAACATCCAAGGCAATGTAATCTCAAACATCCTAATTCCCATTTTGCATGATAAATCCCAGGAATTCCTCTGGCCAGGAACTGAAAGACCCTTGGTGGAAAGAGGCATCCCCACTATCCTCAGGACAGATCACGTCTCAGCTTCCTGAGCCATTCAAGAATCATATTGCTTCCTGGATGGCTGGACTGGCCATGGCTGCCAGGCACTTGTAATTCTACAAGGACAAAACACTCCTCAGCCCAAACATGTAAACTGCCCTGAAAAGAATAAAATAGAGACATGCTGGAGGAAAAGTTTCTTTATATAACTTTAAGGACTCATGAAGGCCTTCTCATTTCTTTTCCCGTTCTGTTATTCCCTAGATATCTGCTATTAGCTACTATTGGAGACAAAATATTGAATTAAAATGGTTGTTGTTTCATTCTTAAATTCTTATGGAAGATGCAACCCAAAAAAAGGGGTGGCATATTCTATAAGAACCCATAATTTGAGATTATCGTTAATACCAGCTTTGCGATATCTCAGAGAAAGAATTTACACTCTGTGCTGATGCCTCACTCAAGATGAAAGTAAAAATTTCATATCCACTGCACATTGTAACAATAACGATAGTTAAAACACTATATATGTGCTCTTATACATATAGTGTATACAAGATATATACCATATACATAAATCAGTATTCTTATGATAATTTCCATATTTTATCTCCCATAATCCCCTTGCATGACAGAGCTTTCTATGAGTCCTGAAAGGCTACTCTCTCCTCATGCACTGCTTCTCAGCCACAAGGAACCAAGTCTATGCACTATTGTCCTTTGATTAAAAAAAAAAAAAAAAAGCAAACAAAACCAAACCATCAGAAAATCGATAACCGTTTCCCAAAGCCGCCTATGGGGTCTTCCCCACTGTCAGTGTGGCTGACTCAGATGCTTAAGAGGGAGCCACTCTTCTGTTGCAGTACGAGTCCCAAACACAGCTGATGTGTGAACTGACTTGGTCACAGGAACCATGTAGCAGCTCCCATCAGCTTTTTGTGTGTATGTTCCTGGGCAGTTTAGGCTAGCATGTGGGATAGCACTTAACCCTATTATAGACTATGTTTGCAGGATAGATACTTACGATGCTTAAAGCATCGTTCCATTGTCATGTCTGTGTTCTGACTAGAGCCTTTGACAGAACCATCTCTTTTGTTGAAGAATGCTCTCAAAATTGCAGAAATGAAATAAATCCTTCTGACACAATCCTCTAAATCTCTCACTTTGCTTTCTTATTAAGCTTTCTTTTTACTAGTCACCAGCAGTGACTAAAAGTCTCATTGAGTTTTTACCTTTCCCCTGTTTTCTTTGAGAACTATTTACTGGCTTTCAGCCCCAGTGAAAAGAAACTCCCATTTAACAAATGCACCATATTCTATAGTCCAATCAATACCAACCCTCTTTACTGATCATTTGGCTTAATTCAGAAGAAAAGATGTCATGCTTCACGTAAATCACTTTTTTTACTCAAAAGGATCCCTTATTGAATAAACTGTAGTGTCATTTCAGTCAACAAAAATAGTGCACAAAGATCCTCGGCACCCCTCGGTAGCTTGCATTATTTATCCACCTGTAAAGCGATGTGATTCTGATGCAAATGAAATACATTTTTAACTCACATTTTCTCTTCTAATAGAAAATTACTACAGAAGGCTAGAAATGTCCCAATTTACGTAAGTGGACTTTCAATTACTGTAATCCCACAAGCACTGTACGTGTATATATATGCCCATGTTCACTCACAGTTCTAGCAAAATTGAACCTCTTAGGCGATGCTTTACTTTGTTCTTGTTGGCACTGCCGTTCAGGTGCTTTGATTAAACAAGCAGATCGAGTCCTATTAGAATGACAATTCAAAACCCTTCACTCCCAGCTTTTAGTCTGGATCAGGCTGGAAATATGACACATTGCAAAATCACACTGAGGTGGATTTATGGCATAATCTAACAGATGATTCACCGATACTTTTGCTCATGCCAGACTGAGACAACAGACCTTAAATCAGCAATCAATGTCAGGTTTGTAACTGTATGGTCTATCTTAAAACATAACAAAAACAAACCAAAAAGTCTCTACAGGACATTTTTTTTCATTCGTGGAGATACAGAAGTAACATGATACTGACACTAACATGGAAACCTTCATTTCCATATTTATGTAAATTATCTACTGTAGCTTCAGGAATGCACACGTGGAGTTTCCATGCTCCCAAGTGTAGTTTGAAATATGAACAAAAGGGGTAAAATCCTACCATACCTCATGTTTAGGGATCAGGGAGAAAGGTATGTTTCGCACGACAGCTGTAACTGCTAAGTTGTAAACTGCATAGCCATTCAGGGTACTCAGTGCATCTCGTCTTAAGCAACTCTGTTTTGAGTTTGCCAATAATATGTTCTGAATTCTTCTACAGACACTGGAAGCGCGCGCGCGCGTGTGTGTGTATGTGTGTGTGTGTGCTGTCATAACCTATCTGCCCAAGCATGGACTGTCTTGAAAGATTAAGTGCACCTATTTTGAACTGGAGGCTGCATGCCATAATTTTTAGCTAACCCGTTTCCTTCTTAGTGAAAACAGAAATAAAAATATATTGTGCACACTTCATTGCTAAAACCTTTGACCTCAGCTGCCTGTCTAGCTGAGACTGTGATGAATGCTTTGTGTCTCTTCATTTTTAATTGCTCATAAATTGTTATCCCATGAAACACAAAACTAGCCTTGTCCTCATTTTAGTAGGGGTTGGAGGTCAGCCTAACAGTAATACAATTAAGGAGTGTCTTTGTGTGGGGGTGTGGGAGTGCGGAGGGCAGGAGGGTTACAGAAGGTTGTGGTAGTGAAAGATGTATTCCTTTCCAAGGAAATACAAAGCAAATTCCACACTTTCAAACAAAAGTCTTTAATGTTTGACAGTGTTGAGAAAAGCTCCTGGGAGGACATTTAGAAGGGCAATAAAGTAGACATGATTTTCCATATCTGTATAATCTTTCTTAAACATACATGTACAAATGGTTGTATATGACAGCACCGATCTTCTCTTTGCAATGGCAGACTTAATCCTATGGGTCAAATTTTACCCAGGCATTCATGTTCTGACTTCAGAAGAAATGATAGCCTACCTTTGACTCCTCTATAAAATAATCTAAACCAAATCTGTGAAGATAGCACTGCAGAGTTACGTTCCTCTGGTTAATCTTCGCTCAGTTGTCACACATTTCCTTCCTGTTCTTGAAAAGCTGGACTACTCTCAATTCAAATAATATACAGTATGCCAAGACACAACGATATCTTTCACCTTCAAAATGCCTGGTAATAAATAACAATAAAACATTAGCTCAGTGACATCAGGGAGCTTAGCATGCCCAGATATAAACCTCTTTTGATTTTGGTTGAATAAATATGCAAATAAAGCAAGCTTGCTGAATTTGCTTTCACCTCGCACCATACATAATGCTGTTTAACAAAAACGTTATTGGGCTTTCAGTAATTGAGAATGTCTTCAGATTCCTACGGACCAAACCATTCTGGTAATAGCAGGTTCTTGTTGGGGTTACGTAGGCAATTTGTTCCAAAACCTACAACGATCCCTGTTCTCTGATTTAGCTCTAACAAGACCCAGTATCTGCAGCAAAGCCACCAAGTTCACAGAAACCTGACTGTCATGGAACTTGGAACAGCCTTCTCAAACCCATTGCATAAGCTAATTTTAACAGCTGTTTAAAAATTACTGTTAGCTATAAAAAAAATACCACTTAGCACCCGCTGTTGAGTTCTTCCTGGAAGACAGACAATTCCACCACTTAGTCATAGTACAAAGGATGCTATCAGTTCATACAGATTTCAGTGGTACAGATAGCAGAAAAGAAAGTTTTAGTCCCAGTAAGAGACACATTGCTGAATTCAGCAGCCAAAGAGTCTGTACCTTCTCACCTGCATGCTCACAAGTGACCTGTTATCACACTTTCACAAGAAGTCCTAGTGTCTCATGAGATACTGCATAGAAAAGGATGCAACAGGTTACTAAGGGAAGGCTACTAGGGTCCCAAGATACAAATTTGAACTGGATTTCCAGAGTATTCAGAAGCTTTCCTTCAGATCTATGTCTGTTTTTTTTTTTTCTAAGCTGGAATGTATTATCTGTCAATTACTAACATTTTATCATTTTACTTTATAGAATATTAATTACTTTCCCATGAACACTAATGAAGTACTACTAGGAAAGAGAACAGAAACTATTGCAGAATATTGTTCCTCCTCTAATGAAGGATTCCTGCTTGCTTTAGCTGTGCTAGTAGTTGAAATTGCATGTTTACTAATGGTCCCTCTAAGATAAAATTATATTTCAGGCCTTCTGTAAGCTGAATTCTTACCTTATCTTTAGTAGATAAAAAGTATATTAGCATTTTCAGGACTTGGGACGGAAAAAATGTATTTCTCTGATATATAGGATTTATCAAATTATACTGCAATGTTTATCATAACTTCTGCAAGATTTGCTGTTTTACTTAAAAAATCCACTCCTTAAGACTGGTGGTTCTATGGGGTTTCCAGCTTCCTTGCTCAAAAAGTAAAGGCCTGATACCACCCCTCTGTACCCAGACTAAGTTGTGATTTAAGAACCAAAATTCCACCTAAATCACAGGTAACAATCTGGACTGCATACACCCCAGCATCACTCAAAGTCTTCAGTGCCAAAGGCTGGTGTGTTCTTCCACAGCCTGTGGAAAGCTCCCGAGCTGTCTATAGTTAGCGTCGCATATACTCAGAAACACTCTCTTCTTGCAGAGTGGGAACCTACTTCTAAGAAGGAGGAAATTTATATCTGGGTATTGAGTCACCTACATTCTCCCTGCTGGAACTGGAAAGTTTAGTTGTGGTTTAGCATACAAGCTGCTCCTGGGTCTCTCTTCTGTTATAATCTAGTAGTTAAAACATCCAAATAGGAAAAAATCTGAGTGCTAGGTCCCCTCGCCTCGAGGGATATGGG
The DNA here is from genome assembly GCF_963921805.1 of Phalacrocorax carbo. Lineage (NCBI taxonomy): Eukaryota > Metazoa > Chordata > Aves > Suliformes > Phalacrocoracidae > Phalacrocorax > Phalacrocorax carbo. The sequence goes on along the minus strand of NC_087515.1, from coordinate 84,328,744 downwards.
TAAGTTCAGAAGATCACTAAAGACTTCCTAGTTAAAATTTAGGTGTACCTTCGTCCCAGATGTTTTGGTCAGACAAAAGCTGAAGCTCAACTTGCAAGCTCTGGTAGTTCTTAACATTTACATTTACATTACTTAATTGGAAAAAGGCTAGTATTAGCCAGACGAAAGAATCAGGGCCCGTGTTTCTGATATTTTTTCAGTTAAAATTTATCACAGAACACATGATAAATCATAGTGTTCTTGTTGAATCAAGCATTGCATCATAGCATTCTCATTGAAAATACTTTTCTCTTAATAAAGTTACTAAAAGTCTAATAAAGTCTTAATAAAGTCTACTAAAGTCTACTATTTCATTCTACTAATGGAGAAGGTTTCTTTCAACATCGCGTACAAAATCTCAGACTCAGTAAGGTGAGATCAGGTGAGTGTTGCTGCCAATATCTAGCCAGCTGCTCATCAGGAATTTCCAGCAATGGGCAACCTAAGTAAAGAGAATTTGGTGGGTTCTCTTTCCTATTTTTTCTTAGAAAATGGTGATTTTGAATGTTTGGTAGTAAAGATGCTGTTTCCATAACTTGTCATGTGTTCAGTTCTGTTAAAGTTCAGAAATGAGTCTGAATCCTTGATAAGTTTGTATTGTATAACACAAGGCTATATGATGTTTTGAGGCAGACTGTGAGAAGTGACCTAGACTTAAAACCAGGTAGAAAGATAGCTAACTCCAAAAGAAGATGGGGTTTGTGGCTGGTTTTCCAGATGCTGCTGATAAAGAGACTGTCACCTTTTTCCCCCTGTGAGTGCCTCGCAAGGGGAGGGCATCAGGCCCAGCAGCAAAGGCCAGCATGATGGGATGACTGCTGATGGCAAACCTCCATCAAATGTGTTACAGAAATGGTGGGCTAAAGTCTGGCTCTCTCTCAAGTAGAACAGATTGCAGATGAAAGAAGGCCAGTCCAGGACAAGTTGTTGAAAGACAGTTCCCAGATGTGTTACTTAATAAAGCAGTGCCTTGTCCAAACTATAATCCTGATGCAGCTATTCCTTTGATGCTAGGGACACCCAACACATTTTTAGCAAAATACCACTTTTTAGAGAAAATAGGTGTCACTTTAAGTGAGCCTAGAATTGCACATTGTAATTAACTTTCTTTTTAAATATGTTTGTGTCTCTTTTGGCGAAAGCCATGCTTGAGAAATAGTGCATCATGCTCTTTTAAAACCATTTAGTATTCAATACATACTACAAAGGTCTTGAGTTTATGGGCTATTTTTCTTTAGGGCCATGGACTTTAAACACAGTGTGTTTCTCAAAGCAGAGGAGACAATGAATTTGAGACTTCAAGTAGCCAGTGTCAGGGGAAAGCTAATGATTCTGCAAATGCCTTCTCCAGCATGTGACAACCATCCTGGGCTACAGCTGTCCCCTTTGAGGTGGCAAAATAACTCTTATACAGCAGGGAACTCATAATGGGGGGAAGAGGTGGTGTTTGGAAAGCAGGCTGTGTTTGGTAATATGCCCATTTTACAGTCCTAGTGTCAGAGGGCAAGACTAGTCAGGCTTCCCAGGGCACCTGGCTCTGCTTCATGACAGAAACATGTTGCCACCTTGTACTTTCTTGCCAGTCTTACGACGAGAACCAGGTGAGCAGTGAAAGCTGTTAAACGTAGTTCATAATGCAGCCACATCTTTGGCCTTAGCTCCAGCGAGCCCAGATGGGAAATAAGGGTCATTTAGAAACAGAGCACTTCCCACAAACTAGAGAGAGATGTAAAACGCACTTACCTACTCATAATTTTCTTTCTCTGAAGTGGATACAGGGTCCTCTGTGACCCATTAGAGCTGGATTATTCTTCTGCTCTAAACAAAGAAGCTATCTTTGGGTTTTTTTCCCCCTAGCTTCTCAAACTAGTGCCAACTGCCCAAAATGGGAACACAAACTACAAATCCTGATGAATAAACATTCTGCAAGATTAGCCATCTCCA